>NC_056715.1:1980567-2100567 GCF_018831695.1 Puntigrus tetrazona | reverse complement strand
TTTTAAGTTAAAGCTTACAAGTTTACAGTAAGCCAGTTTGTATTATGTGTCTATATGAATTATTTATGTAACGTAGCAAACATTGTTTAATGGTTCTATATATATATATATATATATATATATATATATATATATATATATATATATATATATATATATATATATATATATATATATATACAAACACACACACATTTTTATGTTTTTCTGTAAGAAGGAAAGTCTCATGAATTTGGGACAACATAACCAATTTAATGACAAAGTCTTCATATTTCTATTGCTTTAACAAAGAATCAAATGAGCTTTCTGACTAGAACTCTGTAAAGACCCATCAATCAGATGTTTTCTCTTAAAAGACAAAAACAGGAAATTTCGATCAGTCATGCTCACTAATTTACTTCACTTGTTGCACGCATACGTTAATGCGTTGGGGGGAAATTAGCGGTAATCAAGGTATTTGGGTAACTCTGAACAATTAAGAGCAATTTAAAGTCACCAGTGTGATAGATAGAAAGTGTTTTTGTCGAAGAGAAAGTGTGGCTGATAAGTGGCGTTTAAGATTCAAGGTGGCTGCCGTACGCATAAACAGATGAAGAAAGCTGACAACAGAGGAAAAGAGGAAAGAAAAAGACTGTAAAAGAGTTACAAAAGACAGGGAAGTGACTGAGAAACCAGACGACTACTGAGAGTGACATGAATGGCAATGGATTGGAGTGGCAAACCCTGGATAACCTCCCACCAAAGCGTGGAATATTTTACATTTTTTCCTGAATGTATATTTTAATACACCATTTCCTTTGTGAAGAAAAAAAACTTAACTGCAGCTCTACAACACAAAAAATAGCATACACGAATAATAAATAAAATTATTATATACTATTATAATCGAGGGAGTATGTTGATATGCAATACCTTTATTCAGAAAAAAAGTAAATTTAAAATCGATGACAGTAAAGACGTTGAAAAAAATATTCTGTAAAAATATGTGTGTTTCAAATAATTGCTATTCTTTAAAAAAAAAAATGCTGGGAAAAACAGCAGAGCTATTTTCACTACTTAAAAAATATATTATTATAATTACCTAAAATATTTAGCAACAAAACAGCATATTAGAAGGATTTACAATTAGAAGGACAATTACACTATTTCAATATTTTATACATTTTAAGTTATTTTCAATGGTTAATATTTTAATATTACAAACACACGCACACATATCATATACAAACATACACAGTATGTGGCATTTGTGTTTGTGTACAAATTTTTCAGGAAGACAATCCAACGCTAGCAGAGTGAAGGAACCCGACAGCTTCATTTCTCCTTCTGCTGAAAGTTCCTGCGAAAGCCTGCGATTAAAGGCACAGAAATGAGTTCCCAGTCTCTCAGCGCCCTGACTCACTCCGCAGGAGCTCTCTCTATATCACACAGGCACGCTGTCACATTTGATATGTGCTTATCAGCCAAGCTAGTGTACGTACAACCTGCCGGGCAGAGCAATTAGAAAATCATCTGTCTGATTAAAAAGCAGAGACAGGAAGTACACTAGAGTGAATGGGAAAAAAAAAAAAGAATAATGATGCTTAGTATCGTTTACGATTCTGGTGCTTCACGTGTGGATGGATTTTGATTCTGAAAGGCGCAATTTCATGTTTTACACAGAAGTATCGTCTTCGCCAAACTATCACTAGCAATAAAAAGGAAACTGAAATTAGAAACGAAAAACTACTCCTAGTGATTCTCTGCCCTATCACACCTTATCGGCTGTGCGCTGAACTACACAGGAAGAAACCCGGAAAACTCGGCTCTGGAAGATCACAGAATTCCGACTCACATCGACAGCAGAATTCCCGGGAGACGGCCTGCACCGCAGCACGGAGCAGCTCTGATACACAGGCCTTCACCAAGCCCTTCCCGCCGTTTACTTACATTTACGTCCAAGGACACTATCGCACGGAGTTACAATATCACAGCTGGAGCATAAATCAAAAGTAATCCCGCAGACAAGCCTCTCTGTGTTCGGAGAAAGCCCGGCATTTGTAACTGCCACAATGCAGTAATGGATTTCATCGGGTTCGGAAAAGAAAGAGGAAACAACGGAATGGGATCCGACTTGAAAATGATAAGCGTGCATTTCTGATGAGTGAAAATGCCCTGGTTATTATCTGTAAGGCAGTTTTATATAAACAAATAAAATGGAATGCATTCAACATTTGGGGTCGTAAACGCAGGACCTTTTTTCATTCTTGTTTTGCCAATTTTGAGCATCGCTTTAAAACTTTCGTATAATAAAATGCGATTTGAAGAAACACAAAAGTGAAATTTCATTTTTAAGCAGTCAGCCCGATCCCGTCTCTTACATCCAACACGACAATACAACAATTAGTGTGCCATTTCATCTCAAAAAACGATGCAGAAAGCAAATTTATGATATTCTGGATACACCGCATGCCCACAAAAACACTTCACAGGCTGCGTTCGCTCAAGGTCAGGGAGCTAATTATGCAATGACTTTCACGCAACATGCAAAATCACATCCCAAAATGCAATGCATCTGACTTAACCTTCCATTTTGTAAAATAATTTAAATACCTTTTTTTATTAAAATGAAAAATAATGATAAGAAAATGGCAACTATATACCCCTCGCTGAATGCTAAATAGTGAGGACAAAATTAAAAAAAACTCCAGCACAATCGCTGTTATTTTGTGTTACATCAGAACATTTTCAGAATTGAAAAAAGTTTTATAATTCTGCAGTGATGCTTGAAGTTGTGCAAAACCATTTAGAGTGATAATAACAAACAGCATCCAATGAAACCAAACCTAAAGACTTTTAAAGCGCTAAAGATTTGTGTATAATGACAGCAACTAAACAACAACAAAAAAGCACTCAAGAAGTCTATTACTGTTGTCTATTTGCCATCTACACGCGACGACAAACTTCTCATCGAATGTTTGTGGTTTTGAAATATTACTAAAGCTGCTAAAATATTCCCGGATGAAATTAAGACTGCGACATTTGTCTCTTTGCTGACTTTTAAGCCTTAACGGAACCTCAAACCCTCTAAAAATCGATGTTTAAAAGTTTAAGTGTATACAGTACAAGCATGAGTGCACGCTTTTCAATCAATCTGTCAGCCTGTGTCTTTAACTCAAGGCCGCATGAGACCTGCGGTACACATCAGGAGGAAGCAGTTTGTTTCAGTCAGAATGTGACACTTTTCACCTGCTGTCAAAGGTGATGAAGATTTATACGTGTCCCTGTTTGCAACTTCACATTTGTCAATCTCAACAGAACCTGCACTGCAAAAGAAAAGCCAGTTTTGATCATTATCATTGTCTTATTCTCCAGTGGAAAATCTAAACGTCTTTAAAACAAGATTTCACTAGTCAGTATCAAATATGTTCTTTTACTTTACAAGTTCTTATTCTCAGATTCGGTTTCTAAGCTCTTAAAAAGTGACGCCAAGATCATTTCTGATCTCAAAAAGAAGTGACAATGTTACAGTACATGATAAAGAGAAGGTTCTTTGCTGTACCTAAGAACCACCGAAGAACCTTTATTTTCTAATAACGTAACATTTTACAATTCTGAGCATCTGTCACCGCCTGTCGTAAAAGCTGAGGGGAATCATTATGGCTCATCAGTGCATCCAAATGCACAGAGCAAAGCGCTTGTAGCAGTGTGCTACAACTATAAAATATACATACGAATACCAAAGTAAAGCCCATGCATTTTATGTCTTCTTTCTTTTTTCTCCATCCCTGGAATATATTTCATGAGCGAGGCTTCCTGCCTTCACCTCATCTTCCTGTTTTCCTTCTCATGCATGTCACCGAGCTCGCATACCTTCAGTGCTTTGGCCAGATTTCAGGAGAAAGAGATCCAGAGGGCAGACATTAGAATTTTATATCACTTCAAGACAGGGGAGGGAGAGAGTGGAGAACATGAAGTTCTTCTGACAGTCATCGAAGCCTCGGAGAAAATGGTGGGATGTGTTTTTGTGCGTCTCACCTGAGAGGCATGCTTAAATGTGCGCTCGTGATAAGGTAATTCCACCCCACCGTATTTCATCGCATGGCCGACAGGTTTATGTTTACCAGATCGGCCATAAGCATTACTGATTGAGACAAAGGGAAAGGCAGAACACGTCGAATAAAAAAAAAAAAAACTGGGTTTCGAATGCATCGGTGAGAATAAAAATCAAATAAAATGAGTACCAATTTTACATAGTAGAATCTGCAAATCTCCGGGAGTGATCTTATAAAAACAAGTCCAGCTCACATTTAATCACAAAAATCAATTAAAAAAAAGTTGTAGTTATTAGTTTTGATCTGATATAGTCACACAGACTGACAAAGGAGTATACTTTGGTATACAAAACGGAGCTTTGTGCTTGTGTATCCTACCACTCTCGTTCATATTTGCGATGCGACGTATCTGAATACTAATCTATTATTTTTTTAATGTAAACGAAAGGCTTTGTACTGCAGTCGCGTTCCAACTGTGAAACAGAGGCGGTGCGCTGATGCTCGCTTCAAGTTAGCAATGCTGGAACTGATGTGTGTGTGTGTGTGTGTGTGTGTGTGTGTGTGTGTGTGTGTGTGTGCGGACGTTATCACTTCAGCTGTATCCTTACCAGCAGAATCAACTTTAAACACTTATTGTTTTAATATAAGGCATAACTGTATAAAGGTCTGCTTACATTGTGCTTTTATAAAACAAACAACACAGATAGGATGTCGCTTTTCAGTTTCCTTTCTGTAAACAAATTAAGCACATCACAAAAATTACGTAAAGGCTATGTTACCCGTTGCACTGTTTCCCTTTGTTTATCTGTAATTCATTCCTTGTATGTACATGTACTGCAGATTATATATAACATTATAAAGTAATATAATATTTCGCCCATTAAAAAATAAATATTATTTTGCACAAATAATACAACAATTATTTTCCATATGCAAAATAGAATTTCTTCTTTCATTAGGGTTATGGGGCTGGTTCTTAACTTTTCAGCCCATACAAATTACAAAAAATCGAATTTAAGTTGCAGGATGCAGCAGACGTCGAGTCGGTGGTGGAGTCGGTTTATTCACATCTGTATCATTTTCAGTTGCTAATCCAGTATGCACTCTGCTCTACTGACTACAGTGTGTCTATAGCATTTCCAATATTAATAATACAGAGAGTGCGTTGATGCCTCTCAGATGCCTATCCGTCCTACTGAAGGCTTGTTAAATATTCATTGACAATTATTCCGCAGTGACTGAAGGCTAAGTGCTCGCTTCTGAGAGAGAGAGAGAGAGAGAGAGAGAGAGAGAGAGAGAGAGAACTGAGAATAAAGAGCCATGCAATTATTAATGTCCATTTTTCCAACATGTTCTTCAGTCGATGTCTGCAGATTCAAATAAAGCTCATTTTAGACACAGCGAGAGTCTCAGTCCTATAGAGAGCTGACTGTGAGCATTTATACAAAATGGAAAACATGTAGAAAACTGTAAATAAAAGCAACAAATAAAGTATACCAGTATATACAGATAAAAGTTTCTATAGACTTCTATCCATATATATATATATATATATATATATATTGTCACTTGGGCGGATGAAGCACAGCACAAACAGAGGCGTTTGAACCCCGGAGAGGCACGCTTATTTAACAATATGTGATACGTGAATGGTGAGCCGGTGCACAATCGCTGTCAGTGGCGTTATCTTCTGGGTGCTCGGTGCTCAGGGTGCAGTCGGTGAGTCACGCAACGGTGAATCTTGGGGAATTAGCTCCGTGTGGCGGTTCAAGGACTGGCTTCTAGAAGATACAAAAGAGATAACAGTCAGAGACAGCATGTAGGAGTGTGGTAGCTCACCAGAGTGTGAGCCTGGCGTGGCTTATCTGGCCACCGGCAAACGAGCTCCAGGTGCGCGAGTCCGGTGATCAGTGGCTTTTCCAGGTGCTCGTGGTTTTATTCCCAGGCGCGCTGATGGTAGATCGGGACGCCTGTCACACTCCCCCAAGCGGTGTCCTGGTCCTGGCGGAGAAAACGGATGAGATCAAGGGGGAACTGGGGTGGGCGGGGATGACTGACTGACAGACCTGCAAAAGCTGACCACAGCCGGAGAGTCCGTCGGCGCTCCCGTTGGCAGTTCCAGCAACGGTGTTTCACATCAAGTGGAAGTCCTGGAGCGCGAGGAACCAGCAGGTCACTCCTGGCATTGGTGTCCTTGGCCGGGACATCCACTGAAGGGAGCATGGTCGGTCAGCAGGGTGAACCGCCGGCCCAGGAGGTATGTGCGCAGCTCCAGGACTGCCCACCTGATGGCCAGGGCCTCCTTCTCCACCGCCGCGTGGTTCCTCTCGGCTGGGTTCAGCTTCCTGCTGATGAAAAGTACAGGATGCTCCTCACCTGCCTGGACCTGGGACAGGACGGCTCCTCCCAGACCCACGTCGGAAGCATCCGTTTGCAGGAGGAAGGGCAGCCGAAGTCCGGGGCTGCAGAACCGGGCTTGAAGTCAGGACTTCCTTTGATCCGGGTGAAGGCCTCCTCCGCAGCGGGACTCCAGGGTATCCTCTCGGGCTGCCCCTTCCTGGTCAGGTCTGTCAGAGGGGCGGCTATAGGAGAAGTTGGGGATAAAGCAACGGTAGTATCCGGCCAACCCCAGAAAGGCGGCGTACCTGGGACTCTTCTGCGGTTGGGACGAGGAGGCTCCGGACGGCCGTGACCTTCTGTTCTTGGGGCTGGATTAGGCCCCGCCAACGCCGGTATCCAGGTACTTGGCCTCGTGTGGCGCCAGGTGACATTTCCTGGGGTTGGCGGTGAGTCCAGCCCGTCGGAGATCCGCAGCACCGCTCCGAGGCGCTCTAGGTGTTCTTCCCAGGTCTCCTAGTGAACCACCACATCATCCAGATAGGCGGCGGCATAGTGTTGGTGAGGCGAGAGTAGAATGTCCATGAGCCGTTGGAACGTGGCGGGTGCCCGTGCAGCCCGAAGGGGAGGGTCCGGCACTGCCAGTGGCCACCGGGGTTGAGAAGGCAGTTTTGGGCTTTGCCGTCGGTTAGGGGACTTGCCAGTAGCCTTGGTGAGGGTCGAAGTGTTGAGATGTACCGGGCCCTCCCCAGACGATCCAGCAGTTCGTCCACCGGGGCATCGGTAGCCATCGAACTCGGAGACCTGGTTGAGCCGCGGAAGTCGTTGCAGAAGCGGAGCGAGCCGTCAGGCTTGGGGACCAGGACAATCCGGGCTGGACCACGGGCTGGTAGATGGCTCAATTACCCCCAACTTCAGCATTTGTTGGATTTCCTCCTCTATAGCCCGCCGGCCGAGCCTCAGGGATACTGGTAGGGCCGCTGTGTTCTACTATGATGCCGGGGGAGTTTTGATGTCGTAACTGTGTAGGATGTGGGTCTGCCCGGGCGATGGCGAGAACACATCCGAGAACGACCGACCAGATGTTTGATGTCTGACTTCTGGGCGGAGACAGCATGACGCTCATGTCGACGACCGCTTCCTGGGTGGTGAGGGCCGCTAGGTTTCTCCCTGGTCCCCACCCATTTCTTCAGCAAAGTTGACATGGTAGATCTGCTCAGGTCGGCGTCGGTCGGGTTGCCTGACTTTGTAATTTACTGATGCCCAGCCGTTTCCAGTGTACGGTCCCTGCCACGTGGCCAGAAACTTGCAGGCTTGGGTGGGGACCAGAACCATGACCCGGTCGCCGACTTGGAATTCGCGGCGGGCGGGCGGTTGTAGTGGCGTTGCTGAGCTCTCTGGGCCTCCGTCATGTGCTCCCGCACCAGGCATCACCCGCTCGATCCGGTCCCGCATGGCCTGGACGTGTTCGACGACCGACCTCTGGGTCGCTGGCTGCTGCTGCTGTTCAGGCCTCCCTGGCGACATCCAGCAGGCCTCGGGGCTGGACTGGCCAAACAGCAGTTTCAAATGGCGTGAACCCAGTGGAGGCCTGGGGCACCCCTCGAATCCCGAAGAGGATTTAGCTTTTATAAAACAAACAACACAGATAGGATGTCGACTTTTCAGTTTCCTTTCTGTAAACAAATTAAGCACATCACAAAAATTACGTAAAGGCTATGTTACCCGTTGCACTGTTTTTCCCTTTGTTTATCTGTAATTCATTCCTTGTATGTACATGTACTGCAGATTATATATAACATTATAAAGTAATATAATATTTCGCCCATTAAAAATAAATATTATTTTGCACAAATAATACAACAATTATTTTCCATATGCAAAATAGAATTTCTTCTTTCATTAGGTTATGGGGCTGGTTCTTAACTTTTCAGCCCATACAAATTACAAAAAATCGAATTTAAGTTGCAGGATGCAGCAGACGTCGAGTCGGTGGTGGAGTCGGTTTATTCACATCTGTATCATTTTCAGTTGCTAATCCAGTATGCACTCTGCTCTACTGACTACAGTGTGTCTATAGCATTTCCAATATTAATAATACAGAGAGTGCGTTGATGCCTCTCAGATGCCTATCCGTCCTACTGAAGGCATTGTTAAATATTCTGAGAGAGAAGTATTCATTGACAATTCATTGACTATTAATGCAGTGACTGAAGGCTAAGTGTCTCGCTTCTGAGAGAGAGAGAGAGAGAGAGAGAGAGAGAGAGAGAGAGAACTGAGAATAAAGAGCCATGCAATTATTAATGTCCATTTTTCCAACATGTTCTTCAGTCGATGTCTGCAGATTCAAATAAAGCTCATTTTAGACACAGCGAGAGTCTCAGTCCTATAGAGAGCTGACTGTGAGCATTTATACAAAATGGAAAACATGTAGAAAACTGTAAATAAAAGCAACAAATAAAGTATACCAGTATATACAGATAAAAGTTTCTATAGACTTCTATCACATATATATATATATATATATATATATATATATATATATATATATATATATATATTTTTTTTTTTTTTTTTTTTTTAAACAAGCACCAATTACATTTTTCTTAGAATAACAATGTTTTCAAAATTTTGAATTATGATGCTCCAAATAAAAGTTCTTCATTGGTATTTATGTTCTTTAAAATGTTCTAAAAGGTTCTAAAAAGGTTAAAAAGACCTGAAAACCTGTTCATTTTGATACACATATATTATGCAAACAATAATATATATCTCATCCAATAATATTTTGAATGAGATTAATTGTTTGACAGCACTAATATTTATAATTAGTAATTATATTATTAATATTTATAATTTACAGTTTACATGCATATACCATGTTAATGAAACTTTTATTTTGGGTCTCCTTGTGGGAAAGCAATATATTACATTGTAACATGAATTAATTAATTATAAATTTGCACTAAAACCATAAAACCTAAAATGCTGCAGCTGTGTTTCTTATTGTACAGTTCTGAACCTTTTATTTTATTAAGAGTGTATTTTAGAAAAAAAATGCATTTCAAGAGCCTCATGGAAATATCCCAGCACGTTTATCAGATCTTATCTATATTAATCAGATTCTGATTAACGGAGTTGCCTAAACATCCAGAGCGGCGCGGTCCAGACTCATCCCATCCCTCTGCACCGTGCCTTCTTCAGAAAAAGCTCTCTGATTCCAATAATTACGGCCTAAAGTGATCCTCGTTGCTTTATTTCCCAGCAAGTTTGGTAATCTTTGATCCGATTGCCAAGTGCGGAATGCAGCATACAAATGAAAAAATAATACAATCTGGTTTATATTCCAGACTTTCTCAGGCACGATATATAGCCAAAGGACAAGGGATGAAAAAAGAAAACAAATTAAGTCACACTAGAGGAGTGTTTCAGCACGGGCCGGGGGTTTACGACTTCATACATGTCTACGGCTGATTGGAAAACCTCACATCTCCATGCATCCTTCATAAAATCAGAAATTACAATATTCCAGTGCATCTCGCGGTGAACTCTGAAATTGGGACGACGGGAAAAAAGACAGAGGGAAAGATGGACGCGAAGACGGACGGCAACAAAGGCAGTTATGAGGTGCACATTTCACACAGCCACTTATTCAAGTCATGCTACCAATATTCATTGCAAAACACGTTGCTCGTACATCTCATTTGGAAGAAAAAAATTAATATGAATTAAACCTTGTCTGCATATTAATTCATATCATTTGTGTGATTAAATATTTGAAACTGTCTGCAAAAACTAGGCGCTATTAATTTTTTCATAAAACATTCATTTCAATTGTCAAAGTGCCGCTGGCAAAAGAAAGAGAGAGAGAAAAAAAACACTTAAAGAGGTATGTCAATTTTAAGTCACTTTATGAATTACAGCTCGAGTGCTTTTGCATGCTAATATAAGCAGAGAGACCTGGAATAAATGACTACCTATTTGGGTCCTTGATTATTTTTCATTTCTCATGTAGAATTTGATAAACATTTTTTTGGAAGGGGTTGGATGAATATTAAGTCTTTTTCGAAATTAACGAAAGTTCTGTTAAATAAGCTCTCACGAGTCTCGGATGAATTTGCAAACATGTTTCACGGTTTCATTTTTATATTATATTAGTGCTGTCTGCTAAAGCAACCTTCGCTAGAACTATTGCTCATACTTGGTGTTAGCGATTTAAAAAAAGACTTGTGAAATATTGAAAAACATTTCTATTTTAATGTAAAATGCAATTTATTTCTGTGATGAATTTTTTTTTATCGTCATTACTCCAGTCTTAAGTGTCACACAACCCTTCAGAAAAAATTAATATGCTGATTTACTGCTCAAAATATTTTATCATTATTATTATTATTATTATTATTATTATTATTGTTGTTATCTGTTTTATGGACACATTCTTTTCAGGATTCTCTGATAAAAAAAAAGTTCAAAGGAAGAGTAAATATTTTGTAACTTATACATGTGCTAACTGTAACTTTTGATCTATTTAATGCATCTTTGCTGAATATAGCTAATTTTTTCCCCAAATTAAATCAAATAAAATATTATTGACCCTAAACATTTGAACAATAACATTTTAATGTATCATTTACACACAATTTTATTTTTTTATTTTATTTTTAATATGTATTTAATTTTTATATGTTAGAATATATAATTTTTTTATGCTAATACTATACGAAACCCTTTTTTTTTTTTTTTTTTGGCATGCATGAAAAATTGACATGCAAATATTTAGGATAACTTTCACCCCAAAATCAGAACAGCATTTAAATCATATTTCACAGTAGGGACAGTAGGGCTTATATTTGTTCTTTTTCTTTTGGGATGAAAAAAGTCCTAATTATAAGAATATAAATATATTCTTATATTGATAAAAAATGTAATCCCAACAACCTCAAATATTTGAACAGTAACTTTTTTATGTATCGCTTTTTCTTTTTAAAATATTATATATTATATTACAATATTTGATTCTGAAATCGTAGTTAATCTTCTACTCTTTATGCCTCTGCATGTCTTCCACTACGCCATACAACATACAATATTTGTTATGCATCTTACGACGACTCAGTTAGGAGGAACTACAGTACTAAGAGCAAAAACCAAACAAGACTTCTAGACCTAAACTTGCCTTAGACCCTAAAAATCTCAATTTGCAGCACGTCAAACTTATAGGTCTATCACACTGAGGCTAAATATACATCAAACCTTAAGAAGTGCAATTCAAATTCCCAATTTCTAAACTAACGTCACATTTGGAGCGAACCCTACATTTCAAGTCTGCACTTCTAACGCAGAGGGGTCCGGGCCGCGCTCCTCCAAAACTTGGGCAGCCACCTTCTGTAATTTCATTTTCCCCAGCAATAACCCCAGGTCAGTTTTTAAGCATGGTGACTTTGATATACCTAAGACTGCTCCATATGCATGGCTGGGTGGCGTAGTGTGGCATGGCTGCTTTTAACACATGCCAGCGAACAGAACCCAGACCCTCCTTCTCCCCCTCCTCCTCACTGTGCCGCGCTCGGCGCAGAGCAAGGGGTGAAATAACCGCCCCGGGGCAGACAAGCTGTCTCTAAGGAGTCTCCGATAAGAGTCCTGCCTGCCTTATACATACATACATATGACAGCGGAGGAATATGCCACAGACAGCTGGCAGGGACTACACTCTGCCCGGCCGCTGCGAGAGGGACGCAGATACTGCAAACTCTCCGGGCCATGGAGGAGGTCCCCAACAAGTCGATAAACCGGTAAAGGGGATGTGTGTGGAAATTCTGACCCAAAAAAATATGAGCAAATGTTAGAGCAGCGCAGCTCGGTTGTTAACCCCAGGGCCATTTTTACAAGCTTAGTTACAGGATTAGACTGGCTAGTGAGAAATAACATGGTCTAATCAGGGGCAGGGACTTTCAGGCTGTTTTCACACTTGGTTCGTTTAAGGTGTCTGAGAGAGCTTCGCGAGACTCCAAATTAACTCCGACCCCTTTAAAGTAAACCGAATTTAGAGCAGCTGCCGATTCAGTCCGCTCTGAATGCGCCTTTGTGAACACAAAGTGCGCCGGTACTATTGGAATTATTCAAAAATACAGGCTCTCAAAGATCTCTTTTTAGATTTAAGTGGAAATACACAGGCTTGGGGGTTTAAATGCCTTTCAGTTTTTCATCAAAGTGAAAAAATAACGAGAGGAATGTGTGACTGTCCTCTAATAAATCAGTTTAACATCCAAAACATCCAAGAACACCTTTACAGTGTGTGTGTGAATGCAAAGTCTTTAAGAAAATGTCATATAATATATATTTAAAATATGTAAATGGTCACAATAGGATCAAATTTTTATGGCGAGATTGTTAATGCAAAGTCTTACATTTAAAAAATGGAAGAAAAAAAAACATTGACACAATGACACGAGACACAAAATGAAATAATTAAAATAATAACAATAAAAACACTTGTGGTTGGCAGCCCAATAAGTCAAATAAGAGATCCAAGTCCAATTTTACAGCCTGTAATGCAGAGTCAAAATAACATCAAATAAAACAGACAGCCGATTACAAGAAAAAACATCAATACGAAATAAATCCACTTTAATGCCCCGGTACAATGTGAAAAGGTTATTTTTTGCACATTTTGGTTAATTTAACATGGATTGAAATCTGTTTTTTATAATTGACTGACGTGTGAAAGATATACTAAAAACAAAGCATAAATTAGTGCACTAAAATGTAAAAGAGTGCATCATTTCAGTACAAAACCACCACTGCTTTATTTCCATCCTCAATCCCACTGCTCTTTGACAGTCTGTTTAATCTAAACAGCCGGATGCCAGGTGCCTACACTGGTAAAGCAGGGTTTAGTGCTGGCGTCTTTCATTCTCAAATAAGAGTCGGAAGTAATAGTTGGGAGGCGAATGTACAGGATCCCTTTCTATAGGGGGATAAATCTCCCTAAGAAAAGGCCGAGCGTGTGTCACAGCCTGACATGGGATCAGAGCGGATGTGACAGCACAAATGAACTCTTCCCAGCACACACCTGGTCAACGCACAGCAAATATTGCTCATGAATCCCGGCACATATGTAGGACATATGCGGTCCGCCCGCCGTCTATCCTCTCCCCGCGTCTTGTGACATTTAGCCGATTTACACAAAGTCACGTGTACCTCACTGCGGTGCAGATATGAAAGAACGTCTCCGTCTAGCAGGCGGATTTGAGCGTGACAATTTTCTCGTCTAAGAACCATGTTATTGAGAGTGGATTGTTGGTGCTTCATGCTGTTAATGATTGCCTCTCTCCGGCCTTTTGTCTGTGTGATGTTCCCCCTACAGTTTAATTAGAGGCGAATAACTAAACTAGACAGGATTCCCTCAGGATTGCCATTTGACCAGCATCCAGCCATGTTAAAACTTTATGGTCTTGAGAAAATAATTCAGACGGCACAATGCGACGGAAAGACGAGGGTGCGAGCATATGTTTGCAGCTATAATAACAAACCGTTATGGCTGTCGAGAGAGACGCGGCCTGCTTTGTACACACCTTAATGGCATTCTAGGGACAGACTTAGTGTCTGGGCGAGGCGGTATATATTACTCCTCTGACGGCGCGCATTGCTCATTTGTGAGCCGTTTTTTAACCAAAGCAAATTAATGACCGCAAACGACACCTGTTGTGGTGAAGCATTAGGAATTAATAGCAAAGAGGGGGGCTTGTCATTGAAAAGAGCGCCTTGACAGCACTTTCCAAATATTGTTTAGTCAGTGAAACGTGAGTCTGAAAGTGATATGAATTCCCTGAACCTCCATTAAGATGAATCTATGGGCCATGCGGTGACCGGAGACAGGCTCTTTAAAGCGTTTGTTTGAGTATTTGCCCGGAGCGGAAGCACACTGTACCCTTCAGTAAAGTTAAACGTAGAAACTTCTAATTCGTTTATAAAATGTTGGTATAGGAAAGGAAAACGCAGTTTGATAAATGTAAACTTTAGTTTGCGTTAACAAATGTTATGGATTATTTTCATCATCTAAAAAGCAATTTTCTTGACCTTTCCATTTTTTTTTTTACCTCTCCACCATATTTGTGATGACTGGATATGGATTTTAAAAATCATTTTATATACGTTGCTTTCGCAAAACTGCACTCAATGTATAATGACTGAACAAAATCACTGATATCCCAAGATTTTTTAACAGTGTGGAATGACATATTACATTTTGAATCATAATTTCTTCCTGTGAAGCAACTCAGAATTTTTTATAAAAATAATTTTAATAGAATTTAAAAAATGTTATAGTTTTTTTTTGGTTGAAAACAGTTGAGCTGCTTAATATTTTTGTGGAAACCGAATGTATTTCAAAACTATTTCATTATTAATTTTAACTACATTTTCTTTCCCTCATTATAAACTGTCACGCTTGATCAAAGTAATGCATCCTTGTTTAAAAACATTTATTTATTTTTTTTATTTTATTTAAATCTTAACATACCCCCAAAAATTCCATTAGGCAGTATATCAAATAAACTAACAGAACTGAATGGCAGCCATGTTTAAATAACACCTAGGGAGTGAATCAGGCACAAGGTCCCACACAGACCTGTATTCACAACCTCTGCCCTGATTCAGACAGAGAGAGATTTGTGGCTCCTTGTGTGACCTTCCCACAATCCTCTGGCCTGTCTCTAATTAGGCGATGCATCCGATCATCATTAACAGCTCTCAGATAATGAATCACTCACCCCTCTCTCTCTTAATTCGCTGTAACCAACCGGCTAATGGCTGTCAACGCTGACTGATCACACTGATTGTGGTGATTTCTAATTGCAACAAAACAATTTAAAAGCACTCCGATTATTTATGTCGGTGCCCACAAACTGGAAATAAGTAGGACCTTGTTCACATTAGTTATGTTCAAAATACCATACCACCTACTGGTTTTCAAAGCAAGTAGTATGCAGCATGCAGGTTTTTGTAAGCACAGAACAAACAATACTACTGTATCACACAACAATGGACTCAACTTGACCTTCCATTTCCAACATGAACAACAATCAATACCAGCCTCGAAACGTGACATTTGCGCACAAAATAAGATTAAAAATGCCAAACGAGTATTAGTTTCTGCAATGATAACTAGACACTACTCAATGACCAGTGCTGGGCACGTCGCTTTAAAAAAGTAATTAGTTATAGTTACTAGCTACATCTCACTGAGTTAGTAACTGAGTTACACCATTATAAAAGTAAATAATTACCAGGCAAAGTAACTATTGCATTGCTTGTTAAATTAATGAAACAGACACCAATTATAACAAATTATTATTATTATAAAACATTGTACATTCATCTACACTATTTATCTACTGATATAGAGCAGCAGTCATAATGATAGAACTTAAGTAATCATAATTATCAAGTATGAATGCATATTTGTCACGTTGACTGAATTAGGACTGGTGGTGGTGCTTGTTTATCATTTGGTGTTTCTATAAAAAAGGGGCAAAGAGAGCAAAACTTCTACAGATTCTACTACTAATAACAATATAAAACGTACTAAGGATTAATAAGATGCTGAATATTAATCATGTAGTATGCGCTTGCTCGAATTGATTTGCTGAAATCAAAACTGGGATGATAGTAGGTGAGTGCCAGCCAATGAGATTGTCTTTCGCTCATTAGTTCCGCCCACAATAACAATAAGACCTCATTGTAGAGTGCTAACGATGTAGTTTTCGTGACACACTATGCTAGTACACCGTTTTAACCACGGCTATAGATTATTTTACATATTCAATGCTGCAGTCCGTACCTTTCAAAATGTATATAATAAGAGAATACACCATGAATCCAGTTTCCAAACCGTGTTTTTGGCTTGCTCTGAATCAATATGTTACACTTATAATAAGTGTTTATATTCGGGCTATTATTTAGACTGCTTTGGGCAGGTACCGCTGAGGAGGAGCACAGTACCTGTGTGATTCGTTATAGATATAAACAGAGTGAACTAGCTCCGGCTAGAGTGCAGCTTTAACTCAATTTCTGATCAATTCAATTAAAAGTAAAAAGTCGTATGTTAGTATGCTATTCCGAACAAAAGCACAGACTGTTTGAGCAGCTAAAGAGAGGGGAAAAGACTGAAGAGAGAGCAGGAGAGAAAAATATTAGGCGACTGAGAGAGGCCCTGGCGTTTTCCTGTTTTCTGCAGATGAAGCAGAAGAGATTACGCAGGAGAGGAGAAGGGGAGATTGCGCCCCGGCGATGCTGACGCTCCCGGGGGAAATCCAGCCAAGATCCCGCTGTTCCTAAAGCTGCTGTTGTCGCACACGCCACGCAGAAACACAAACACGCCTCGCTGTTCCCGCCAGGCCTCGCTCTCAGGGCCCGGCACACAAACACACCACCTAATTGGAGTGCAATTACCCAATCACAATTGACAATTAAACAATGAGAAATTGGTCTCCCGAATAACTATGTCTGCAATTACACATTAAGTGTGAAGTATAAATTGAGTCTAGAGCATTGCCTCCGAAGCATAATTGTATATGTGTGTGTGTGTGTGTGTGTGTGTGTGTGTTTGTGCGACCTATCAAACGTCTCATGCTCATTTACGGACAGAAAATTCTCATTCGCATCGTGTCCCCTCCCCGCTTCCTCCCTGAAAGGAATGTCTCACTAAAGAGCGGTTTCTTATGGAAATCTACGGCGCTCCTCCGCCCTGTTTGTTTATTTTGCTGATCGAGCAGAGCATGGCCGTGGGCTACCAGAGAGGAACTGAGAGCCGCAGACAGATGGAACCATTCAGGCTGTGGATACGGGCCGCTAACGGGTGTCACGTTCGACTTTACCTTGGGGCTGCCGTGATGACTGTGAGTTTCGTCCCTCTCGCTGGACAGGATGTGGGTTTTGATGGCGTCCAGCGTGCGCAGCATCCAGTTGTGCTGACGGCGGATCTGTCTCTGTAGCTCCAGCCACTGCTGGGATATCATGTGGAGCATGTCCCGCAGTCCTGTGTGCACACAGAAACACACACGCTAGCACTAACTCACACTCTAGAAATACAGTGATGTAGTCTATAATCCAAAAACCTGAACAAGTGTCCTGTTTCTGTAACAAAATGTACTATTATTTCATTAAAGCATTAATTAAATGGTCATTTTATTAACTTCTACATTTATATATATACATATATATATATATATATATATATATATATATATATATATATATATATATATATATATATATATATTTATTTATTTATTTTCTACCAGCCATAAAAATACTAAATTACTACATGACTTTGTAATATTATCTTTTGAAATGTTTGAACCTGGCTGAATTTAAAAAAAAAAATATATATATATATATATATATATATATATATATATATATATATATATGTAGCTCTGTCAAACGATTAATCACATACAAAAAAAGTATGTTTATATATTTGCATAATATATGTGTATGTTCTGTGTATATTTATGTGTATTATTATATATTATTTTATTATTTATATATATATATATATATATATATATATATATATATATATATATATATATATATATATATATATACTTTGTGCTGTCAAATGAATAATTACAAAAAGTTAGCATAATATGTGTATGTGTATGTATATATATAAAACAAACTGAATTTAAAAATAAATGGAAATAATAAAAACAAAAAATGAAAAGAACTATAACATACTATATAAACAAATTATAATAGCACATACATTATACTAAATGATCATCAATGCTACTAAAACTAAACTGTGTAATATTAACATAAACATTAGAAATGTGATTGCATTGTGAAAAAAAAGGTTTTTAATAATAAAAAAAGGTCTCTCTCTTTAAGCCATCTAAAAAAAAAAAAAAGAGCAATTAATAATTAATACAAAAAGCACTAATACAGACAAAACATCAGTAATATATAGCATGCAACAGCAACACAAATCTTCACTATATACTGTAAACACTATGTTTCATCACTATTTTTATGGAGCTTTTTAATGGTCTTTTTACCATATGCGAACTCTACCATTTGGCAAAAGAATTGCATATTCTGCTCAACATTATTATTCATAAACTAAAAAAAGCATTAACCATTTACATCCATGATTCAAACCCTTTAAATATTTGTTCTACTCCCCGCGGTGACCATGATTAAAACAACTTAAAATAATTTGGAATGAATAAAACAGCTGACAAAAAATGAACTTGAAAAGGTGCAAAACGCAAACATTTCACTAGTGCTTTCAGAGAATTTGTGTCTACACAGCACATCAAACCCGTATTCTGAAAGAGCAAGAAAACCCTGTTTCCCCTTTTAATTTGTGCTCTTTAATTAGAAGTCAATCTCGGACCAACTTCCCACCTCGACCATCACTGTCCCGTATCTTAGCAACTCAGCATCGCTCCACAGGTACGAGCAGCAGCTTCCATCACAGAACGCCGTGGGCTGCGACGAGAGGATCCTGATCCAGGCACAATGCGGGGTCACACTCCAGAAGCCCCACTTCCGCCTCGACCGTATTTATCTTAATTTATGCTTTTTAATTACTTTGAACAAATAGGATTTGCAGACGGAGATGCTGATTGTGGTCGGTCGAGACGCAGCGGACACATGATGGGTTTGGAATATAGAAGCGTCCCGTAATACTGAGGGATTAACCGAACGCTCGAGTCCTCATCAGATGCGAAAACACACGCGCGGTCCGGCTCGGGGTCAACGCCATCAAGTAGCGAGAAAATCAAACGCCTTGTTTTTTTTTCCTCCTCATCTGTTGATTAGTAGAGGAAGATATTATCATTTAACTCGTTCAATATTTTATTTTTTACCAGAGGTTGGTTTTAATGATTTAGATGATGGTGGTGATTATGATAATGCCATGAGCGTTATTATTAGTGATGTGTTTGAGTTTGAGAGGGAAAGAAGAAAGCCAAATGCGCCTGTTGGATCATTAAGGGTGAGTCGTGATAAATGGTTAAATCACAGCACATTAAAGGCTCATTAAAAACAACTGTAGGGGGATGTGTATGTGTGGGACGGGCCGGCTGGACGGCAAGAACATCTCACTGTAGGGTTTAAGTGGGTGTTCTGCCCATTGGCTGACATTAGCGAGGTGCACATATATGCCTGGAACAGCTGCTTTATAGAAATGTATAATGTGGTATATACTATTATTTGAAATGGCGTTTGAAAATGTGCATTAAGCTTAAGTAAGATGATATTGTATGGCATGCATTTATTATTTCATGAGTAGTTACTTTTCATTTTTCAAATCCAATTGTGGGAGAAAGCACTTTTACTTATTACGACTTAGTGGACTGACAAAAGTTGAGAAAGGTACACTACTGTTCACAAGTTTGGGATCAGTGTTTATTAATTTTTAAAGAAATTAATACTGGTATTTAGGAAAGACATGTTAAATTGATCAAAAGTGAGAGTAAAGACATTTATAAGGTTACAGAAAACTGTTATGTCATATAAATGCCGCTCTTTTAAACTTTCCATTCATGAAAAATATGAAGCAGAGCATCTGTTGTCGACATTAATAATATTAAGAAATGTTTCTTAAACAGCAAATCAGCATATTAGAATGATTTTTGAAGGACCATGTGACTGCGAAGATGTGAAGACTAGAGAAATTATGGCGAGAATTCAGCTTTGCATTACAAAAATAAATTATACTATAAAATATGTGAAAATAGAAAACCATTATTTTAAAATGTAACAATACCTTTTAATAAAAAATTGCTGTGTTTTTTTTGTTTACTTTTTTTTTTTTTTTACTTTTTTTAAATTGTTACTAATTACTTCAATTTCAATAAATGCCATTCCTTTGAACCTACTATTTATTTAAAAAACCAAAGGAAGTTATTTTAAAAATCTCAACTTAAAGTACATTGCAATTAAATTGCAACCTTAACAAATCACAATGATTTCTGTAGCAGAAAAACAACATTCTTGTACTAGCGCAAACAATCTTTTGCTGTTAAAATAGTACTGTAAGGACTTACTAAAGACACGCAGTGACCAATTAGAGCTTCTCTTTCAAAAGCAAAGTTTCTGAAACGCATAATTTACTAAATTTGCACCCGTCAAATTACAGGTATTTTTAATGAAGTTTAGCTGACTTACTTTAAAAATAACATACTGACCACAAACTTTTGAACAGTGCTTGATTTAAACTGCTTAATATAGTAAAAAAAAAAGGCCACTATTCAGTTTACTTAAAGGAACAGTACTTGCGGATATATCCGATTTACGTGGCTTCAAAATCATGCACCAGCTTTACCGAGCTTGGACCAAGTTACCAAGTTTTGAAAAAAATAGACACCTAGGATGGCTTGGGGTGAACTATTCCTTTGACACGTTCCCTGCCCTAATGACCCATAAGTGGACATTACTTTAAAGGAGAAAAAAAGTATATAAGTGGCCCCTTTAAGAAGCTCCCCGTGGACGGTTGGGTTATTGTAAAGGTGCGAGTGTGCATGTTTGTGTTTGTATAGTTGGCAGGGAGTATTCGTCACGCTGCGGCACCGCAGGACAGGGCTGTCGGGGCATTATAAGGAAGCGCTCCTGCCTCTGAGAGCCATCTGCATATTTAATGGTAGCCGGCTTTACCCAGCGGAGACGAGACATACCAGCAGGGAGGTCAGCTGAGTGGATTTGTGCATTTGCCGAGCACTCGGCGAGACTCTTCAGGTGAATAATCACAGATATTGTAGAGGAACGAGTGTCTGCAATGGCCTCTGACTCCTCAACCTGCTGTTCTTAATTCCCGCTCTCTTCATATACGGCTTTGGAAGCGCTTGGCCGGGCCGCCAGCACCTGCCTCTCCGCTTTATCCCAGAACTCAATTCAGCAGGCCGCGCGCCATTTGTAATGTATGTGAAAAGGCGTGCGCTCGGCGCTTCAGAAGCGGTTACTTGAGGATTTATAAATTCTGAAGGTCACTATGTTAATACAAACATTAATAATAAATGTGTGGCTCGGCAGAACCGTACCTGATTTGTGGGAGGTGATGAGTTCCAGGAGCTGCCGTCCCTCCTCCAGGAGACTGTCTTTCAGAGCGCTGTGACTGTCCACGTTGAGTTTGAAACTCTAGACACACATGAACGCAAAAAAGACATGTCAGTGCAAGGGAGTAATCTTTCTTCTCCTTCATACTTTCTGTCCTCTTCAGATTTCTCTCTTATCTTCCATTAGAACGCCTTCACACACAAATGCATACGAAAAAAAAAGAAAAGACATAGCTCTTCTGCCAGGAGGACTGTATTGTTTAAGGGTTGCTCTTGTAATGCTTAAAAGATTTGATGGGTAGATCTTATTAAAAAAAGAGATTTCAATTTACTACGAAATTAAAATACCATTTTTTTTGCATTTAACAGAATATAAAAATTTCTGTACTGTTTTGATTCAAAAGGAAAAAGAAAAAGGTAGACATGCAAAAACATAAATAAACAATTAAAATATTTTTTCTGCTAGACAGCCATGATAAAATAGCTGATAGCAAAATGTGATTTTAGATTAGAGATGATAGATTTTTCTGCGAATCATTACAATATATTAATTTTACTGTAATACTGTACACAGGGAATATGTAAATAAGATTAGATACATGGATTTTAGATAAATAAAAAATGAAAAAAAGGTTAATAGTTCGCAAACAGCAACACTATAGAGCTACAGATGAATGCTGATAGCAGCACAGATCATTCGATCATGATGAAACGTGACAAACAAAAATATTTTAGTTTAATACTGATCTAAGCACGATTTGATATTATTGTTGAGTTCTCTTTAGGACACTTGAGCAAACTCTCAATTTGCTCTCGAATTAATCTCAATGCAACCAAGAAGAAACGAGACACGTTAAATCAGTTTTAATGAATATTTGATTGCTCACAGGTTGCTGTTTAATAAGATTTCTGAAGGATCATGTGACACTGACGACTGGAGTAATGATGCTGAAAATTCAACTTTGCATCACAAGAATGAATTA
Source organism: Puntigrus tetrazona (assembly GCF_018831695.1). NCBI lineage: Eukaryota > Metazoa > Chordata > Actinopteri > Cypriniformes > Cyprinidae > Puntigrus > Puntigrus tetrazona. The sequence goes on along the minus strand of NC_056715.1, from coordinate 2,078,145 downwards.
CATTTTAAAACATAAATTAAAACAGAAAGTAGTTATTTCAAACTATAATAATATATCCCACATCACAGCTCAGATCATTTGATCATGAGAGAAATTGAGGAGCTCATACTGAGCATTTTGAGACTGTTGAGATCTTTTCAGAAAACCTGAGCAAAAGTCTGCAATTAATCTCAACAGAGATATTAAGGAGATCTCATGCGTCTTTGCTATACAGGACTCCTAACAGGTCATGTGAAATCAGCTGTCTTGAACTCATCGTCCGGTTTCATCCCACTGAAACAAACACTCATAAGTCACATTAAGTGCTTCAGCAAGAATGTATATAATCTCCTGCTGCGCTGTCGACAAGCAACCTTTAAACACCCTTCACACACTCCTTGATCTCAAACGAGCATTATTCATACATCCTCGGAGGAATGAAGCCCATCTCTCTGTATTTGTCCGAGTCTATCCTGCCATCCGCGCCGCTGAATTATTAACAAACGACAGCCGTCCCTCTAATTCATCATCCACGGCATAAACTAATATTCAAATGACGTTATAAAACTGAAGCCGCTTCTCCCACAGTGGCGCCCTCCAGAAAATGACCTCGGGACTGAGCAGCCGAGTTCCCGTCTTTCTATTTCTGTCTAAAACCCACAATTCAGTGCGTGGCGCTCAGCGGCTCAAAGGATCCATCAGTCGGGTGCTTTCCAACTCTCAGTCATGTGTACGTCTCCCAACAGGCTGCCCATTTACTCTGATGTCTCTATTTCACCTTTTTTTTCCTCTCTCTCGAAACCCCCACCGAACACTGTTTTCCTCGCCCTCCAGTGGGTGCGGATGGGAGAAAAAAAAAAACTTTCATGTTGATTGGTTTTGATAATACCCAGCGCTCTCGAACGGAGGGCTCTCCAATTGCTAAGTGTAATCAAAGAGTAGAGAGCATTATCCTGCGTCCGCGAGGAAAGGGGGGCCGGCGAGGGATGTGCTTTTGAAGATGTGCGGAGGTTGACGGGTGGGAACGAGGGGGGCGGTGGGCCGCGCTCCCACAGGGGGCCCGCGCTTGAGGCGCCTAGAGCCATCCTCACCTTCGATTCTCATCTCCTCAGATCTCCCTCTGCCCTGTTTCACGCCATTACCGACCGTTCTGATCTGACCAGCGGCACGGAGGGCAGCGTTTTCACCTTCAGCTGTCTGACGGCCCTGCCTGTCTGTCTGACAGCAAACCTGACAGAAAGATGCATCAACGTTCTGTAAAGGGTTTCCAATCCATCCTGCTGTCTGTTCATACACTGGGTCTAACATGCTACTCGTACTAATTTTGCATTACGTACTGTATACTCTGAGCGTGTTCATGTGGATGAACGGAATGGATTATGGCGACTATGTTTTTCAAAACGTGTACAACAGCATAGCCTGTAGAAGCACGCCGTGACTCGATTGAGTCTGATATTATTTTTATATAAGCGCTTGAGAGAGTATTTTTCCACTGAGACGCTGTGCTTGATATGATATGGAATATCCGCTGAAGTAATGCAAGACGCATCGCAAATGTTTCTCCAGTATTATGGTAGTCCGGCAATTCGATCTAGTTAAGAAATAAATACTCGGAGGCAAGCACTACTAACTTCTCCATTGTTGTTCAGCTGTAGTACAGTTGGTAGTCCCGCCCTCCTCCACTGTGATTGGTTGGCTGACTACAAAAATAGTGACAGTAATGAGTGCTGCGTCGTTACCAAAGTTGACCATTCTACAACTTTCGACAGCAATTAAAAAACGCCCAACGCTCAGCACGAAATACAGAACCATTGAGAAGACTTTGAAAAACACGCCAGCCCCGGAGAAAAAAGGACAAGCGGCCGCGGTGAATGAAAAGTTCCTACAAAGTTTTGAAAGTGCACTGTGTATTGAGCTAAAGAGTCGACTCTGAATCATTGAAAAGAGTCATTTTTAAAACAAATCTTAAGATGTTTCCCCGGTAACGGCTGTACACAAAGCAGCAATGCGCTCACAAACACTGCTTTAAATTAAATCGACCGATCACTGCAAAGGAGGGTTTTGGAAAAAGTGAGCATAGTTCGGGAGTCATTGAGCAAATAGGGTAAAAAATAAAACCAAAATAATAACATTTCATAATCCATAAACCATTTCATAATCCATTTTAAACTAACCACCTAACCAACATTGAGAAATGTTGTCTGGTCAACTAACTAGAATAATTTAAGCTTACATATTTTTCTTGTGTTGTTTAATATAATATAGCTATAATATCCCTTATGCATGATTTCTGAGCAAACAAAAATATTATCTTGCACTGTAGTGCCATTTTGTGTGTATAATATATATATCTTAGCAGTCAGACAAAATAATGATATGTCACTCTGGAAATTTAAGGTCAAAAAGAGTCCACTGCATTATGGGATACATTATGGGATATATGCAGTGCGCTCAGGTTATATACTGCACATTTTGGCAAATGTAAGCAGGTCTCTTGGGCATTCTGTGCATCCAGAAAATGCATACTATGAACACTATATAACACCTAATCCTGTAGTAGCATGGAACCAAACACATGCTTACAAAAGTTGATTGCCCTGTAAGGTCTTACATATGAAATAATAGGAAAATCTAAACTTTTAAAATGGAACAGTTTATCGAACCTTTAGACAAAATAAAATCTACCCAAAAATAAAAACGTTTTTTGGTTGAATTGAGTAAATCTATGCAATTTTGTTGCAGATATTGCCAAAACAATGGCCAAAAAGTGTAATAAATTCTAGTACAGTAAATTAATAAGACCTTCATAACAATATAACAGACTACTAAGTATTACTCACTCGTTATCTACCAGTAATACATCTTAGATTATATTTAAATGCTTAATTTTATGATCTAAGCACTGCAGTTTTTAAAAACTATCAAATAAGATGACAGAATGCATGTAGTACATTTTTTTTTTCAGTGAATTTTTGGAGCATAATTTAAAAGCCTTAATTTGCATATCAAATACGATAAAGTAGTTTTTAATCAAGCTAAGCAGGCAGTATGCTAAACAAAATAAAATGACATCAGAAAGCACTAATCACGTACAAAGAAGCCGGCCCCCGAGCTCAGTGACTAAGAAAGCACAGAAATGGCCGTCACATACTAAATGGATGGTCTGGTGTCTGAGGCCGCCTGAGAGCGGAGCGAAAGGGCCGAGACTCTCTCTCTCTCTCTCTCTCAACTTTGTGCCATCAGAAAGAGCGAGCGGGACGAGACGGGTGATGGATCAGCAGGTGAGAGAATTTATCACTCATGACAGACACGAGAGAAAGTGAGGAGAGCTTATTTATGAGTTCGGATACAGGCTGAAATTGATATCCTTTACAGAGCTAAACGCCTTTAAAATGAGTAAACAAACCGAAAGGGGAAAAAACGCAGAATAAACAGATATCCATCACTGATTTATGCTACAACAAAATGCTCTAGTAATAGGGTGTAATATCAATTTTTGGTGCACATGGCAAGGACACTCATATACTGTATTCCGCGGCATAAAGAGCGAGCTGTAATAATCCCATCAACTATAACTGAGGCGATATCAATATCGCATAATCTTATTAAGAGACTCTTTATATCAATTCGTGCAGCTCAGATCCAAGGTTCAGAATAAGGAATAAGGCAACGCACGTCATGTTTTATTAAACGAGGATGTACAAACACCTCAAAAACAACACAAAAACATTCCTGTCAAGTTTCAAGGTGTGAAAAACACCCTTACATCCATTTCATCATCACCTTTACCTTCAAAACCCAGGCTCAAAGAGAAAATCCAATGTGTTCATGAATGAAACCTAACAGTTTGAGCGCACAAAGCCCAAATCTGCATTTTAAGTTGATTTCTAAAGCATGTGTTTTGTTTGCTATTACGCTACAAATTTGTGTTGCATCTTCACATGGGAGGTGACACGTGCTTTGTTCTGCTAGCTCTTGACGTGTGTTTGTGTGCGAGCAGACTGCCGCCTCGCTCTGGCTTGGATCAGACGTGAGGGCAGACAGGTTATCGCTTACTTGACATCAATAGATGTGCCACAGCAACCAGTGGACCACGAACCTCCCCCCGTCCTAATCCCCAAATCAGAGAGAGAGAGAGAGAAGGGAGAGAGGAGGTGTCTGGAGACAGATTGGGGTTTGTGGTGTGAGGGTTTGAAGGAATTTGTGGATTTTGGGGTGAGGAGACAGGAAGACGGCCTGCCAGGATCACGAGCGCTGTGCTTGTCATTAAAGGGACAGCTCACCCAAAAAATGTATTCGGTCATCATTTACTCACACTCGTTTCATTCCAAACCTGCATGACTTTCTTTCTTCTATTTGAAATTCACAAGGAAATATTAAGAAAAATGTCCCAGGACGTTGATGGTTCATGAAGGGGTCCGGTGCTGTTTGGGAACCAATGCTCTTCAAAACATTGCCATGAGAGGAAATGGATGACAGAAAATGAGAAATTGACAGAACTGTACTTAAAAATTATTTTATATTATAAAATTTTATTTTATAAATAAAAACAAGATTAATCTTATCTGAAATAAAAGTTTTGTTTACATATGTATGTGTACTGTGTACATTTATGATGTATATATATATACACACACATACAGTAAATATTTAGAACTTATTTAGAACTTATATTTGCATTTACATGTTTATATTCTTATACTTTATATTATATACAAATATATTTTTAGTACAAAAATGTTTTTCATGCATGTGTTTGTATTTATACATTCATAATAAATATACACAGTATCTCATGTAAAAATATTTTGGATTAAATGAATTATGATTAATCCTTTGACCTTTGACAGCACTAATCTAAAAGAAAAAATCTAAATCTATTAACTATTAACTACAAAAAAAAAAAAAAAAATATATATATATATATATATATATATATACACATACACACACACACACACACACACACACACACACACTATGTTACTTATTTAAAAAAAATTTCAATTCATTTTTTTTTAATTATGAACAGAATATAAATTTCTTCTTCAAATTTCAAAGTACAATTTAATTATTAATGAACATTATTTAATAAATAAGTTATTAATGAATGTGTAATGAAAAATGCGTTTCAAGACGTTTATTTGAAAACAATCACATGTTATCCGCACTAGTATAACATGTTTAAAGTAGCACGCTGATTTTTGGTAGCAAGCACCATTTTTGGTGAATTTAAAATTTCATGGGTGTTTTTATTTTAATTTTTTTGGCTGGGAACTTCTTTGCATTGGTAAAGTAGCAGAGTTTATTAAATAAACAACTTTAAAAAGCCTAAGGTTTGTTTGCTGGCTGCCAAGCTGGTAGTTTGATGGTTGTAAAGGGGTTTTTGTGCACACGAGTCAGTGGGTCAGACTGGAAAACAAGCTAAAATATCTTAAGCAAGCAAACGCAAGACCAGCAAACAACCTTGAGCTGGTTCAGTGGGGTTAACATTCAATTTTATCAGATGGAGAGAAACGACTGCTGAAGTCTTTTTCTGAAAGACTTTACACTTAAAAATACACCAATATACTAAATCTTCCAGTAGTTTTGTTAACTTATAGGAGCATACCAGCATGTAAATGAGATGAACTAATAGACAAGGCCTTTTTTTAACCTTTTTAAACACAATGCACTCAAATGTGAAAGACTGTGTGGTTTATGTACTAACCGACGTATAAAGAATGCCTTTAATGTTTGTGTGTATGTTGGAAAGCAGGAACACAACTCACTATCTGTGTGACTGGGGGCCCTTGTTTCTGTGTCTCATTTGCCAATGGAGGCCGGCTTATGTGCGTGTGTGTGTGTGTGTGTGTGTGTGTGTGTGTGTGTGTCGTTAATGTGATTCAGAGACCTGGATCCGCCACCCAGCGCAATCAATAGCTGTTTCATTTCACAATCTCTCAATGCCTTATAAAGAAAGCCCACTCCTTTTCTCTCTCTCTCCTTCTCTTCCTACCCTGCAAAAGCCAACCTCCTCCTTACGGCTCTCCCGTGGGTACCGGAAAGATCCGTGCTCACAGACACACACATATATGCGCACGGACACAAACACACACACGCTCCCCACCTGCCAGCTGGACTTAATGCCCAGACATTAAACCTGTGAGCACATCCTGAGAGCCCCAAACGCTGGATGAGAGACAGCAAGTGTGTGACCCCGCTCTCTGAATCAATAAAAATGAGTGAAGCCCCTCACTATAAAACACAATGTGATTTTCCTCCTGCAGTACAGACGGCCGGTCACACAGACAGATGGATAAACAAACACGTCTCGCTGGTGCGCGAGGTAAACATGATACGCTTCTGATATGGGTTAGTGAGGGTTGCACACTCCCATTGGAAGGACGTCTCATAAATGAGATCTTTTTAATATCTCAATTAGTTTTCCTAGACAGCAATGAGATTTCACGAAGGACAAATTGAGGACTTTGCTCATGTCTGCTACTACTCAGACTTTCCTCTTGAAAACCAAACTAGCGGTCTAGGGTCAATACCACATTAACATTTTTCTATATAGTAATGTTAAATTATGCAGATTTATAAAAATACATACACATTCACTATATATAAAAATGTTAAATTATAAATGTGTCTAAAAAAATGCATGTTCATTTAAAACAATTTCTGATAATATTAAGTATTATCCTACGTATAAGTCATGAACTAACTTTAAAATAGAGAAAACATATAATTTACTGTAAATTATTCAATTAAATATGATAAAACACCATATACGAACATGTTAAATAATGCATAATTATAAATAAATTAATGTACATTCATAATTTACATTTTTTATATATCTAATAATGTTATATTTAATATAATAATGCATATTTATATTCATAACAATATATTTTGGACATTTAGAGAACATTAGAAACTATTTATTTAAATATTATATATTACAAAGTATGAAAATGTTAAATTAAACATGTATATGTATAGTTGATCATATGAAAAGTATTATAAAATATTTATATTTTATACACACACACAGAAATTTATCAAAAATGTACAGTAAGTTATAAATGACCTATTACTGTAAAATAATCTTTTTAAAAGCAAATGCACATGTATGTATTATTAATAAATTTCGAGACAAAATCACCTGAGCTGCTACCTGCTTGAATTTTATAGATCTAAATCTTTTTGTGCGTAAACAATCAACTCATTTGTGCCCATTCTGATTCCTCCTTAGAAATTTATAAGGAACGTCAGAGAGAAAGGTGATACTTAAATTAAACATGACCGAAAGACATGATGAAACTGTGAAAGCACAAGATCAGAGCAAAAATCCCCGTTTAAGACTGTAAAATGAAATCAAAACAAAGCAGTATTCACACTAAAGGAAACAGCTTCTCACCATGTGCTTATTGTTAACTTATGTGAGTTTTTACAGTGAAGGATATCGACGTATAGACGATTACTCACAAGGTGAGTTTCCAGGTAGAGTTTGAGGCTGTCGATATCAGCTCTGGGTGGCGTCCAATTGTCTGTGGTTTCCAGAGCGCCTCTCAGCCAGCAGATGAACTCGTCCAGTTTGCTGACAAAACCCTGCAAAAACAAACACACATCAACACGGGCAGCAAATGTGAATGCATTCGACATCAAAAGTCTCGAAACATAAAAATCTGAACGGAACACAACAAACAGGGCCTCGGAAAAATAATCAAGTGTGTTGATAAGGTTTGATAAACTGATAAAAGTTTCTAGGCGAGGGTTTGCATTTGTCAAAAGCACACAATGCTTAAGGGAATGTCACACAGAAGCTGCCCTTGATGTGCCTCAATGGCTTTTTCAGTGAGAGGAGCTTCGATGTGCTCGGTGTGTACATACTGCCATCTGCTGGACCAAAGAAAATCTAGATTCAGCCAGCTGCTTTTACAACACATACTGGAGCAACAGCTTGATGAAAAATTTAAACTACGTCATTACAAACGCTTTCATCCCTACACCAAAATGGAGATGTTTTGCAGTACATCCAAACTGCTCTGTTCCAATCGACAAATGCAGATGGACTGTTTTATACCTGAAAAAGGACAAAAACAACACATAAAGGATGTCTATATTAGTTTCTGTAGCCATCTATCAAATCTGAATACACATGATAATTTTGTGTGAGGAGCTGCAATTGGCTAAAAATCACCCCCTTCTGCCGCAGCTCTCAAACGCGTTTTTTATATTTTTACGCTACTATTTTGATATTTTTGGTGCTCTGATTTGAGCTGCACCAAAGAAGAAAAAATATGAAATGAAGATGATTAAATGATGACATTTTCAGGTTGACGATTCCTTCAAGTCTGTGGTTAACCAGAGGGTGAACATGGAGGATCTGAGCTCTAATTAGAGTGACAAATATGCCGGCCTTCTGAAGTTCTGATGTCATACGCCCAAACGGATCAAATACCATTTCATAAAGTCTCTAATGAACCATCTGAATGTAATATGAGAACATCTCACCCTTTCTCCAAGGCAGCTCCTCCTGCTCATTATCTAACATTGGCGAAAATCAAAGATATTGATACAAATGACCTCTCCGCAGACGCCGGCTAAAAATCCCATAATTTATCGACTGTTTGGCCTTCACCGGCAGACAAGCTTTGAAGTGGGTGAGGCTGGCTCTGCTTTCAAAGCTAAATGCTGGAGAGGAATCAGAGCTGCCATTTCAGATGTCAAAATAAGGCCTGAATGCATCTCCTACCGGTTTCTATGTGTTGAACGCATCAACTGGACCTGGTTTTGGTTTGGCAGGCTGTCTTGGTCAAGCTGGCCGGAGCTAGTAGACCGCTTTTATGTTAAAAGAAAGCCCTGAAACTATCGCACATCTCTCCAGCTCTGCTGCAATATGGTACATCATCATATAGACCAAAGGAATTCTGCGAGATTGTGGCAGTCGATGGAGATCAATAGATACTGCCGCTAAATTATTCCCCTGGCAGGGACGGCGTGCGATTCGCTCTCATCTTGTGCACTGATAAAGCTCTCAGAGCAGATGAATATGTAGCCGCTGGTCACGGCATTAACTGAGCTTGTCACCAGACCTGTTTGTGAGTGTATTACAGAGGGAGGAAGAGAAAATGAGACGCGACTCCATGCCCCAGAGAAAGAAAAAGAAAGAGACAGACAGACAGAAAGAGCGCTAATGGGCGAGGGCAGTCAGTTGACGCCAAATTCATATATGAATTGGAAAACCTCAGACAGCAATCGTTGCTTTTATAGCCATATTCATTGCATACAACGAGCAAATTTGTTGAATTAATCATCTTGATGTTGCATGTCTGCTTTTTTCGGCATCAAGGGGTCAAGTTTACTTGCGTTAAATAGGAATTGCTCACCTAAAAATGTAAATTTGTTCATCATTTAATCACCCTGATGTCATTTCGAACCTGCATGATGATTTTTTTATATCATATCATATCATATCATATCTATCTATCTATTATTTTCTCTCTTGCTAAATTTACAAAAAATGATTAAAAGGTATATTAAATAATTCTTTTTCTTTGGTAAAGACTTATTTTTATTTTCAATACCATAACTGGCACCAAAAATAAAGACGCAAAGACAAATATATGCAAAGAATGTCAGAATGGGGGGAGGCAGAGGAGACAGAGAGAGAGAGAGAGAGACAGGAAAAGACAAGGAGAAGGGAAGACGGGTTGGTGGCGTCACACATGGCTAAACCCCTGAGACGCCCCCAAGAAGAGGCTTCAGCTGCCAGCTGTCTGTTGCCATGAGAATGAAGTCATCTCCAGCGGCTGAATACTAATGTAATCAATCACCTCCTCCTGTGACACGCATCATCTCAGGTGGATGTGGCTGCCTACCTCCACCCGCTCCAGTGAGCTTACTGCACACACACACACACACACACACACACGCACGCACACACCTACACTGGAATCAAAGGAAGGATTACAGCTGAAAACTTTTGAAAGCATCCTTCCCTTCGCTAGTCATTCACCTCCATCAGATCGGCATGATTGCCATGGATTCTGTTCCTAAGACATGAGGAGTGTTATAAAGTAGCTTTCAGAAGTGCTTTCTATGCTGTAAGGATTGATTTGCTTGGATGAAACAGAAGACTAAATTTCGAGGTGATAAAATATGCATTAGTGTGATCTGAAAGAATTCCAGTGGACAATATAATGAAATATATGAAACTGTAAATCAGTGGCCATTTACATAAAATTAGCCTCTGTGTTAAGACTGTGTTTTAAGAGCTAGTCTGACCAACTAGCAGGTTATTTTATTTTTAACAGCACTCTATCTTTAAATCTATGTTTTAATGTAACTGGCCTTTGATCCCAAATAAAGATGACTAGTAAGACTAGCAGGTAAGTATTTAATGCAAGTATTTAAAGTATTTTATGCATTCTTATGACCAAAGAATGCACAAAACATTGTACACAAACAGTATAAGCAGAGTTCCCACCAAATTACCATTCTTAATAAGTTAAAATGTCAAAACACTTTAGAAGATGCATGTAAATGACCTTCTTAAATCAACATAATCTGATGCTCTCATGATTGACTCGTTTTCATAAACACGGTTATTAATCGATATTAATTTAGGCTTACATTTTGGTGTGAATTAGTTTTTGACCACCAGATGGCAATAGTACGCTACTGTGTCAGTAAAAAAAAAAATCAGTAAAACTAATCTCACGGTCAACATTTTGCCATTTCTTATACTGATGTTGATCCTAAACAATAAAACATCACAGAATAAAATCACTGCTTACTACAGTGTATCTCTCACTTTAAAAAAAAAAAAGTTTGTATGCATTATTCTATGATAAACATCTCAAACAGCAGTATGTCACATTGTGCTGACCTCACTAGTCTGTCTCAAGATGTAGAGTAAGTGTCATTCATTTAGCTCACTTGATAACCTGCTTGCGTTGTTTAGCTAATGAATAAAATGTAAATAACATTGCATATTTCTTTTTTATGTTTTGGTGTGATGATCTGATAAAATGAGTCAAAAAAGCTAAAAACAAAATAGTTCTAATTTACTATTCATGTGTCATAAATCTGTACGCATTGCATTTTGAGATACAATAAATGTATTAAATCACCTGGGCATTTCCAAGTCATCCAGAAAATTTGCATACTGTGCATAGTGCACATACTATAGTTCAGCAACAGTATGACTGCTATTATGCACATAGCCCATAAGAAAGTGAAGAACTAGTCTGACAAGTTTGGGTTTCCTCAAGCACCCGGGTCCTTTATAAACACGATTGCATGTTCTTAATTACGTAGCTAATCATTTAATTACAGACTTGGGACTGAAGAGAGGTTGTCGAGGAGTGCAATCCTGTTAATTAAGCTTTGAATATTAGCAAAAGGCTGAGGTGGCTTGTTAGTTCATTACCCCTTTAGTTATCAGCTGTTTTTAATATCTGCTTAGTGTAGTGACACATATTAACTGCCGCCTCTATGTGAATGAGGATTAAGGCATACAAATGACTTCCTTAATGATTATATCCCTTTCAAATTAAATGCAGGACTGTGATAATGCAAGTTTAACCAGTAATAGGGTTAACATGAACACTTGCTTATTTAGTTTTGCTGAGTGATATGTAAAGAATTGTCTATCAATTACTCTTAATATTTCTGCACTGTGCATACTAGCATGAACTTTGTAGCATACACTACATGTGCCAAGTGTACAGGACATAACGTGCAGAATTAGTACACAGTTTAAAGGCACAGAATATATAGAACAGTATAAAGTATAGTACAGAATATACAGGTCACTATTCAGCATACTATTTATACATTTTTAAAACACTACATATTTCTTACCTCTATCTTCGCCCAGACATCATGGTAGTTCTCCTGGTGCTGAATATCTGCCAGTAGTTGCTGTATCAAGGGTGTGCATTGGAACATCATCTTTGGTGCATTGGGCCGGCCAGGAGATATATGTATACCCCTGGACTCAGGTGTGCTTCGCGCGCCCTCGTCCTCAGACATAAGGTCGCTGAGTGGGCCAGATTCGATGCTGTCATCCAGAGAAGGAGCCACATCGCTTGAAGAGGTAGGTGAAAAGCGTCCAGCTCGAGAAGGCTTCTTATAGGGGTGAAGCAAAAGGAAATCATTGCTGCTCTCCCAATCAGGGTTGACCTCAGTGAGCTCCCAGTCATCCACGTCCTGGATGGACTCTTGCAGGCCTCTTTGCGGTAAAGCCTGAGCGAGGCTTTCCAGCTTCATTGCCAACATCTCTGTCTTTTTCAGCTGAGCAGGAAGAGCGAGGAACTCATCCGAGCCATACCAGTGCTCTTTGGGACTGCCTGATGCGTTGGAGATGCACAGAGCATTCTGGTTCACGATCCAGAGAGAGCCTGTGGTGGGAGCTTGATCGTCTGGGCTGGATGACATTTCCCGCTGGTCAGGGTCTGAGGTTTCCTCCCCTGAAGATGGTGGAGGGCTGGAAGAGTCACTGTAAGCCTGCTTGGCTTTGGAGTGCATAGTCTTGAAGTTTGTCAAGTGCTTCTGCGTGTGGAATCCCTGCATGGCCTCTGATGAGCGTCTCTCCAGAGGGACTGCAGTTGGTCTCTTCTGCAAGTTCCTCACATTCACGGCATGGAGACTCTCATATGACTGACTCCCATTGCCTGGATAAACTGATTCCAGCTCTAGCCAGAACTTCGAGCGATCCAGTGTATCCAGAAGGGAGGGTGTGCTTCTGCTGATGTCAGCTTGGTACTGGAGAGGTGAAGACCTAGTGCACCTTGTGTCCCCATCACCCTCCAGGTACATGGGCTTTTTAGGCAAAGGCTGTGTAGGAGAGACTTCACTCTTAAAGCCACTTTGAAGCGGGCGTTTAGAAAGGCCAAAGCCACAATCTCCCTGCATTGTTGAATCTGGTGCACTTTCTTCTTCGCTGAGGCCGCTGATTGTCTCTTGAGGTTCCTCGGTGGACTCTTCTGCAGGTGAAGATGACACCTGGTTTTGTCTAGAGGCAGCAATGTTGAGGAGATCCACGCTCTGAAGCAGTTCTGGAAAGTCTTGCTCCAGCTCGGGATAAAGGGAGCGTGGCCCTCGACCTTCTGGGTCGTCAATGGGGCTGTAGTCACTCAGTTCATATGCAGTGATGCCACAGTCCAAGGAGAAGTAGTCCTTACTGCATTTAATGGTGAGTTGGCCAGAGTCGTCCACTTCTGTCAAAGCGTCCAGCCGAGCCTAAAGATGATCAAGACCACAAAAACAAACAGACTAATTCACAAACAATGCAATCAAATCAATCTTGAATTGATATGGGATAAACAAGTACATGCTTGCATGCTTGCAACCCTTGCCTATTCTGAATGTCTTCGGTCAAGGGTATATCAAATGAGTTTATAGTACACTCCCAGCAGAATGTTGCATAACTAACTTTCTGTCCTCGTGAATTAGTAAGCGATGTACCCTGAGTAAGGGATGTACCCGCTTTAGGTGTTTTAATTTGGATGTTGTTTTGGAGATGTGTCTGACCTCGTCGTGATCCTGGCTGAAGGCTTGCAGTATGTCAGTCTGGCGGGTGTAGTTGCCGTTGGAGTCCTGGAGGCCCTGGAGAAGCCTCTCTTTCAGAACCAACACAGACACTCGCAACTGGTGCCAGAGGAGCTGCACGCTCCGGATGTCCACTATGATGTTCACCGAGTAGGACAGGAGCTTCAGGGAGAACTCGGTCTCCAACAGGGCATGGATCTGCTCGACATGATCCGATATGTCTTCACAGATGTCCTATCAGACAGACAAGTGCACAGTCAGTCAACTCATATTATGATCTACAATTTTGTGCATGGAATTACACATCAAATGATGGGACTGAATTCATACTGCACAATTTCTCATCATGTGGCTTTCTCAACGACTTCCTCCTGTGCTAAAATACCTATTTCCATCAGCAACTCAGAATCCACAGGATATTAAAGACACATCCCTCTGAAGACTTTTTAGATGGAAAACGCAGAATGTTCAGACAAAATAGTTCATATGAATTACAATTCATGAGAAAGAACAGAAAGAACAGGACAAGTGCTTTGGAATTTTCTGAAAGGAGAGATTTTAGCAGAAACATGTCTCGCTGATGCAAAGATTGAATTACTCAACAGGATATGTCTGCATCGTGCATACCAAAAACCTTTATTATGGTCACTCATAAAACAGCTCAGATTTCAAGGCTTTTCTGGAGCTTTTGCTAAAAGGACCTAAACTTCAGGCAAGTAAAGACTACGTGAACCTACCTTCAACCAGGCACAAGTGAAACAACATCATGTTATGTATCAATGTAAGAGGAAACTGAGGGACACTTGAGTCATTTCCACATGACATGTGAATATGTCTCAGAATACACTAAAGAAAACCACTGCCCATGTGGTTTTCCCAGTAAATGATGTCTTTTGCGACACAAACTACCGTTCAAAATGTATGTACAAATACTATATAGTTCTCTTGTGCTTCTTAACATTTTCATTTTGACAATGATTTTATTCTGAACTTATAGGGGTATATAATATCATTATAATTGCTAACCAGCTGCTTGCAGCATCAGGTTCAAGTGATGTGAAAGTCACGGCAGCAAAGCGCGCATTTACAACCGTGGGTCACTAGGTCTAGGGGCTTTTCTTTTGCTGTCGCTGTGGTTCAAATCACAAATCAGGCCGCCAGGGGCTGATATTAAAAGGCTAGTTTCAGAAGCAGTAACTAATTTCAGAAAATGAGATCACAAATCAGAATAAGATGAGACTACACAGCAACTGAACATTAAAATAGACCCCAAAAATGTATCTGGACAATTAAGTCTCAATTTAAACAAAGCCATTCATTGCATTAGATAACGATTGCATTTGAAGGCAGATAAAAATTTGATTTTTTCTGCAAAGTAATTCAATGAGAGACTTTAAAGTGTACCTTACAGTAAGTGTCCAAATACCGTTTGGGTCCACTGTTTGTGGTTGGATCACGTCTCGTTCCCTCCCCCAGCCTGTGTATGCCGGGAGGCTCAGCTGCTAGGAAAGTCTGACAGTTGCCTCATCTCATCCAAACTTAAAATACTGTCATTTATAAAAACTTTTCATTTAGGAGCCAAAGGACATAAACTAGAACTTCCTTTTGAAACATTCTGCCACTTTGATATCATTGTAATTGCACAAAATAAAATAAAATGGAGCAACTTCACTGTGAATATACTGATTTATTGATTTATTCACTGATTGAGCAAACAAACTAGTAGGCTATTTCACCCAAAAACCTGTGAAAATGTCAGAACCTAAAAAGCAGTGAGACGATTAAGAGAAAGGTGACAGAG
The DNA here is from genome assembly GCF_018831695.1 of Puntigrus tetrazona. Taxonomy (NCBI): domain Eukaryota; kingdom Metazoa; phylum Chordata; class Actinopteri; order Cypriniformes; family Cyprinidae; genus Puntigrus; species Puntigrus tetrazona. Next base: position 2,062,817 of record NC_056715.1, on the reverse strand, counting down.
AATATAGTTCACGGGAGCATTTATGGGGCAAGTAGACGTGCCAAAACAACTGCAGATCGTTGTCAACACAGCAACACCAGGGCTGCGGCCAGCAGCATCTCTGATACGCTGTCGTCCATTCCCTAAAATAACACGGCACCGCTGAATGTAGGTCAGACATGCCGCCAAAATGCAGCAGGTCCCATACACTCCTGCCTCGCTGGCTCAAAAACAAACAGTAGAGTACAAGCTGACCATGTTACAGAGTTCACGGATCACCTACTGCAGCACACATACTGTAATACAGATTATGATGACTTAATGAAACCAAAAGGTCCCCTAAAGATAGCATCAAGATTTATCATAACAGAAATATCATACAAAATCACATCAAAAAGATTCAAACATCTAATTCATGACAAATTTAAATGATATATTGGGAGAACTACTTGAATGTAGGCATTAAAATGCTCATGAACAAAACAAAGCTCACTTTTTTTACTTTAAACAGTGTCTGGTACGTTGACTCTCTGTAATGACTCAAATGTCTCTCATTGGTCAACTGCAGCATTATAATGACTACAAAAATATTTAATTGATCATTGTCTCAATTTCTTACTTAGCTGTGCAGGTTTCAAGTCTCATATGACTCTGTGGTGTGTCTTCTCCCACTCAAATCAATATATGATGTTCCACTTTCCAAGGTCAATGTCACAAAATAAGCCTTTCATCACCTAGTCTTTATTTTCCGATACTGGCCAGCTTTATAGTATAAAATTTATACTATTCAACAACAATTTTGGCAGCAATAATAATAAATGCGTCTTAAACAGCAAATCAACATGAGAATAATTTCTGAAGAGCCATTTGACACTAAAGAATGATGCTAAAAATTCAACTTTGCATCACAGAAATAACTTGCATTTTAAAATATATTTACATTTTCATTTTAACAGCATTTTACTAGTACTGTTTTTATTGTATTTGTGACCAAAAAAGAGACTTCTTTCAAACATCTTTTAAAAAAAAAAAAAAAACATTTGAAAAACTGTACAGCAATGGAAAAAAAAAACCTTGGTATCTCTATGGTACTTTTGTGTACTTCTCATCACTTGTCAGTGAAAGTGACAAGAAAGGTGTAAGCGTGCCACAGCTGCCTTCTCAGTGCAGTGCGACCTCTGATGACACAAGCGCATGGGCACACACACAAACACTCCCGAACTTTCCGTAAAAGTAATAACACATAAACCTTTTCCTACAAAAATGGCAGTTTCTTAGCCTTTACCATACAGAAATCACCTAACACAAAGCCAGCCTGCTCAATTATCCATAAAAGAAACACAGCCACTCGACTTCACACCCTAACAATATTTCAAACAATCTCAGCAATGTCAACCCATCAGAGACTTCCTGTTAGAAAAATACTTGAGCGTGTCAGCTGATCCGTCCTCTTACCTGCTCGCTGGCTGAAGTAAAACACAATGAATCAAAGGGAATGAAGTCAGAGATTGGTTTAGTGTGCTCTGCGCTGCATGCGGCGCTGATGTGTGTCAGATCTGATGTCAGATGTGACAGCTCTGAGCGCTCGCGCTGTCTGATATGCTGTCGTTCTCTCTCTCTCTGTATCTCTTCACTCACTCACTTCACCGGCCTGTTTCTTCCATTCTGTCTTTCTCTCTGGAGGGGGGGCTGCCTCACCACACTGAGGGGCTATTTTGGGACCTGACCTCTCCCTCCCTCCAGCGGCCCTCGTGCTGATCTCACTTTGTCTGGCCCACCGGCACGGGCAGCTGCTGCGGGGGGTTTGAGGCGTAACTGGAGACGCTAAGGTCACAGCACATACTGGGGCTTCCACATTAGCATTAACACCAACACGACTTGTACATTACATTGTACAGTATAATACAACCTATATGGGCCAGAAAACTGGTTTATTTAATGCTGCGTTAAGGATCTGCAAACTAAAATGCTTCATAATTATAATATTTTAAGCAAATGCATCATAAGCATTGACATTTGCATTTTTATCTATGAATCTGCAACAATGAAAACAAATATTAAAATAATGTTAATCTCTCAATGCAAAAGATTCTATCGAAAAACTGAAAGCTTCTTGATGTAAAATTTGTGAAGCATACTGTATGCAGCATTGAAACACGATTCCTTTTCAAAATTATAAATATGATCATAGAACATACCTGAACTGTTTTAAATGTTGCCAATATTGAAATACCATGGTGTTTAAAGAAGTAGACCGTGCAATTCACACACCATTCAAATGGTTCACTTAGATGTTTTGAAAGACATTAATACTTTTATTCAGCAATAATGCATTAAAATGATCAAAAGTGACACTAAATACATTTATGTTACAGAAGATTTTTTTATTGCCTTTTTTTTGCCTCTACTGTCTATTCATAAACATTCGAAGCAGCACAACTGTTTTGGCAGTAATAACATGGTACCGCTATACACTCAGAAATAAAGGGACAAAAGCTTTCACTGGGGCAGTACCTTTTGTACCTATTAGGTTCGATTATGTACACGTTAAGTACTAATATGTACCTTTAAGGTGCCAAAAAGGACCCTTTAGGTACAAACAGGTACCTTTTGAAAAGGTAGTACCCCAGTGACAGATTTTGTACCTTTATTTCTGATAGTGTACAGTAAGGTTTCACAAGAAAATAATTTCACAAAATGAAATGTTTCTTGAGCAGCAAATCAATTAGCTGCTAAAGGATCATGTGACACTAAAGTCTAGAGTAATGATTTTATATTATTGATATATATTATAATATATATTATTATATATTAATATTTCATAATATTACTGTTTCTAATCTGTTTTTGATCAAATAAATGCATCCTTGGTGAGCATAAGAAAAGCATAAATCTTTATTCAGGGCTATAAAATGGTCAGCTAGTAAAAGCTTGCCTTAACTAACACATCAAAACAGAATCTATACATTTTTATTCTACCAAATAAAATAAAAAACTTCTTATGTTTTTTACTTTTTAGATTTGTGGAAAATTCATAATATTGGACTAAATATTTCATAATCGAACAAAAGACCAAGAAATGTTCAGAACTTTGTAAATGACTTTCTATTAGGAAGTTGTAATAGAAATGATTGAAAAAACACTACAGCATGCAAATAACAAAAAGTTAGAAGTCTTTGGTACATCTGCCAATCACACAGACGCCATTCGCTCTCTATAGATGAAGCTGAATTCTCTGGATTGTCCCCAGTACTAAGATTACATCACTCTTAATGTATGTCCACGTGATCCAGTCTCAAGTGGGTAAAAATACAGACGTGAGAACTACGGGTGTGTCTGTTTGCGCGTGCATGTGTGTGTGAGTGGGTAAATCACATCAGCATGTGTACAACCGGCGTCCTGACAACTGCTAAAATGCTATTACATGCTATTATTGCCAATGCAAGTGCGCTTGTGAATCCGTCTCATTCTGTTCACCCGATCTGTGGAATAAGGGTGTGTCTGGAGACATTGTTCTGTGGGCTGGTCTCATCTGAGAATGTGGACATCACAGCTGTGTGCTGATCTGTTGGCACTGATGTACATTAGTTTGTTCACTCTCTACATACTACACACAGCTGCTTCTGCAACCAGAATATTCTACTTAGAACCAGTTCTGTACTATCTGTCTATCTATCCACGCACCGGTGACAGACATCTTGAAGTCCTCTCATGACTCCTGGTTAGTGATGCCATCTTTTGGGCAACAGGTCGTCAAGCAGTAACAGTGACACACTTGCATATAAAATACTAAAGGCTACTCTGTATGAAACACAATTATGTTGTATGCATATATATATATATATATATATATATGCTGCTTTACACAAAACAAAATAGACATGCATGAGCAAATAATTTAATTAAATTGCTGTGATACAGTACTGCTTATTTTTGCTTGCAAAGGCCATATTTATTTAGTCAAAAATAAAGGAAAAAAATATAACATTGTGAAATATTATTTCAATAAAAAAAAAATTTTCAATATTTTAATGCAAAGCTTTCAGCGTCATTGCTGCTGTCTTTAGTGTCACATGATCCTTCAAAGGTCATTCTGATACACTTATCTGCTGTTCAAACATTTTCTCATTATCAACGTTGAGTTTATAACAGTTATAAATACAGTTTGTCAATTTACTGTTTGTGTGGAAACCATGACATAGCTTTTTTGCCTTTTGACAAATAGTAAGTTCAAAAGACAGAATCCTTTATAACGTCACAAAAGTCTGGCTGTAACTTTAGATCAGTTTAATGTGCCTCTGCTGAAAATCACAGACTAGTAGTGTTCATCTCCACAAGATGGCGCTGTATGCTTGAACGTCAAAGCCAGTATATAGTTTATGAAGACCTTGCCACTTCGGTCGAAAAAATGCTAAATAATTCATTCTGCGAGAAAGAAGAGACACGTGACTGTTTCTGAGAGACTGAAAAGATGTATTTGTCATTCGTAATTGCCTCATAATTCATCCTAAAAGCACATGATTTTTGACATGATGCTTTTTCCAGCATTCATAATATATACTGAAAGCTCAGTTCTAAAATCATCGCTCATACGATGAGGAACCGGTGACCCTGTATGCTGAGCTTCAGTAGGAAGCTCACAGGAAGCCTGAATGTGAGTCACTGAGGCGCACTAGTGTAGGAGTATCAGTCCGTGCTGAGCTCTGTGGCCTCTCATGGAGAAGCAGATGTGTGCTGCCCGACTGACTCATTGTCTGCTGATACTGAACACAAAGCCTTCAGTCACCCCCTCAAAATAACACTGGATTCAGCAAGAAACACACAGAATTCTTCACAAACAACAACACAAAGCATCAACAGAAAGAGAGAGAGAGAGAGAGAAAGAGGGAAGGAGGTTTTGTAACAGTCCACAAAAGAAGCAGAAAACGGTGCTCAACCAACCAAGAAAGAGAAGAAGAAAAAAATCAAAATGCCAAAAAGAAGGTGCAACACTTTCTATTAAACCTATGAAATATCTTTACCTGTATTAGATTATAAACATGGTTTCTATTCCTTCGTCAAACCTCAAGAACATCATAGCATTATGACTAATTGTTCGTTATATACACTTAGAATTTAAAATTATATATTTACAATACATAATTATATAGTCTATTTACATTTACAACGTAATTAGAATTGTAATTATTAGAATACATTTGCCACATGCAGAACTCCTCTCAGAAGTAAAAATCACGCTCAATATGAATAAATTGCATGTCCTACATGAATAATAAATTGCAATATTAATTAGCATAATTTGGAATTATATATTAACCTGTGTGTTAAAAAATATTTTTATATTTAATTAGAATAGTTTGGTAATCGTTCACATAATTGGGCAAATTTAATCACCAACAACAGCCTCTTTATAAAAAAAAACATTACATTATTACACATTTAAAAGCAAATCTGAAGGAATGTGGCAACTGTTCAGACTTTATTCGATTGTTAATAGCCTAATGGCACAATCTAATTTCATACAGCTAAAAAGATTTGGTCAATGAGAGAAAAGCTCTGCTTCAGAGACTCTCTCACTCACACACACACACACACACTTTCTAAAAGCCTCACACATGATTTATTAAGAGGAGAGGCAGCTTCTCAGTCTGGCTGTAAAACGCTGTGACACCAGAGACTGCGGAGTGTTATTTAACAACACAGAGCAGCAGACAAATGAACAAATGCAATGTTGGAGGAAGAGAGGAAACCAGCAGGTCACGTTCCAGCGGCTGTGACACGCGTTCAGTTAAAGAAGAGATTCCTGTAACACATTAATAATGCACAGACTTCGCCGAAAGGAACTGTGACGCAGTCGGTTTCCTTTTCACTTTCATTTATTTAAAACTACAGCGTGTTGCTTTTTGGGGTTAAAACACTTCCTTCCGTCTCAGTTTCCTCCGAAGCAATCCTCTGAACGGCTCTCATAACGATGTGAGCGGCTGTTTACCTGAGCCTTATTCTCCCTCTTAAAGACATTGAGGGGCTGAACGTCTAATTTAAGACAGCTGAGCGCACTGTTCTGTTTAAACCTCAACAAACACGAAAGATGAAATGAGAAGACAACCGGAAAACGGTGACGTTACTGAAACCTCATTCTTTCACAGCGTTATGTAATAGTTTTTCAATCTGAAAGTGGAGCGGAGGGATTCGGCCGCTCAGCTGCGAGTCTAACACTGAAACTCATTGCTGAATCAAACACTTGATGATGTGGGATTTCATCCAGTCATTAAATATACGCTTCCTAGCGCAAAAGGTTGGGGTTTCCCACACCGGGTTATAAGAGCTGATGAGAGCAAGTAATTAAAGGGAAAAAAGGAATCACTGTAAATATAAAGTCAAATATAGAGTACAAAAAGTAAATGAATAAATAAGAAGAAGTCAGTTTTGTTTCCCTATTTCAAAACATTCCCACAGTAAAAGATGCTCATAGGGATTACATGTGAAGTGCACGGTAATGCTAGGAGTAAATAACGCCAATTTTAAAAAGCGAATTTCTCAGAAAAATCTTAGAAAGTAGCTTGTAAAAGCATATGTTTCCTCTCAAATTGTTCAAAAGAGAAACGTAAAATGGGAGATTGTCTAGGAAAAAAATCCACGCATCTTGACATTCATCTGGACAAACTTAATTTGTGGAAATAAATATATATTTACATGTCTATCGGTGCAACGCCAACTTGAAAAAGATCCAGCTATGAGTCTGAATCAAGTAGAGGAATCTGATAAGAGTTCTTGTCCGCTCAATCATCGATCCACATCATAAACAACTGATCTACAACTCAAATATCCATTATGGCTTTAAAAGTCAATGCCGTGTTTATAGCTGATCCCTCCATTACCAGACATCTAAGATGGACTGCTGTGGTGCTGTTAATGATCCGACTAAAAGACTGGAATATAGGCATATAGCTTTTCATCATTTAGGGTGCATGCGGGGTACAGAAATCATTTTTGTACCACATCTGCCAATGGCTGGCAACTTGAGAAAATGAATCTTAAATACAAAGATTTATTTGATGCTCGGGAAATACATTTTGGACCGTGTATGAATCAATGCGCTCAAACGAAACCTGACAATGTGAACATGACTGTATCACACAGCTACTTAATAAATAAATTAAATGGAGATGAAATTCTGAATTGATCTGAAATGATCCATTTGGGTTGAGAATATGTTACAAAAATTAGAAAGAAACGCAGTTATTAGAAAGGTATTCATTTTTGTGTTACTAATCTGTAACTGAAGTTACTTTTTCTCTAACATTCTAAAACGTAACACATTTCTATTTTAAGTTCTTCATACCAGTTCATTAATTTTTCTGCTGAGCTTCTAACTATCGAAGGTTTATGACCATCGTTAAAAATAATATGAAGTCCACAGAGGCCATCATTACTACTGCTCATACTGTTTTCAGCTGTAAAATTGCTCCAATTATCGATTGTAACTAGAATGTTTAATACTCTTATTAAGGAACTATTAAGCACTAGATGAATCAAAACTTAATGATTGTTACAAAGGATTTATATTAACAACAATTTCAAAGCATCCTGGGAAAAAGTGTATCCCAGTTTCCACAAAAATATTAAGAAATGTTTTGACAGTGCATCACTAATATTGCACACAATGCAATTGTTTTAATGTTGCTTGCTTGTATGTATGCATGTTATTTAGTTTGTGTTTTTGAAAATTTCTTTTGAAAAAAATAAATGTTTGGTTTGTGTACACGTGTTTCATTTATTGGACCATGTTTATTATATATTGTTTGTTTTTAGTATAAATAAAATTAGATATCTTAGCATAACTAGTGATTAGATATAAAACCAATACAGAGCAATACAGATTTTAAGAGGTAAAACATTTTTAGTTAATGCTACGGAAGAAACAGTATGCCAAAGTTTCAAAATTTGCTGTATAACCATTAAAGGAAGTAGATAAATGGTGCGTTTTTAAATTAAAGGAAAAGTCTGTAATTTTACCACAAAATGACCTGGTAATTTTCTGCCAGCAAGTTCTCAGTTTTTTTACTGAATTTTTTTTTTTTACAGTGAAGCACATCTGTTTTCGCTAAAAAGTAATTTTTCTTAAGCTGCAAATGGACATTATTTCTACAATTATTTCTGAAGGATTACGCAACACTAAAAACTCAAACAAATAAGCTTTGCGCTATATATATTTGTATATTATATATTTGTTGTTTTATAGTGTAATAGCATTTTTTACTGTAATTTTCTTTTCAAATGCAGGCGGTCTTGGTGAGCAGACCATTATTTATCGACTCCAATTTTGCTGCCATGGACAAATATACATTCAGCATCATTATTACACAAAAATTCTCCTCAATTGGCCCATCAAGATCAAGATTTATGTACTCTTACCTTGAGCTGCACCAGGTGCACATCCACGTGTCTATTGATGCTGTCTTGCTGCACCGAGTGTGTGAGGTCTCTGACTCTCTCCGTGGTGGTCCTCAGCCAGGTCTCGATCTCCGGCAGGTGCAGAACCACCTTCCAATCGGCCCCTGTGTGGAGAGGAGGGGGTTTTTGGTACCTGCGGTAGGGATCTTGTTTCTGGGTTGGCTCATCCACGCTGACGCTGGGCCCACACGGGTCGTCGTGTTTATCAGGGCCGGGGTCCAGGGTGGGAGTCACAGAGGTTATCATAGGGGAGGAAGCCTCACTGGCCATCGGTGATACGGCAACATTCATGGTGAAACACAGCGTGATCCTGAGGATGGGCCTTTTTGGTTTAGCTGTTTAGAGAGGAGACAAAAAAACGGATGATTAAAAAAAAAAAAAAAAAAAGCAACACCCAATAATATTAAAAGAGCTGCCAGATTAAGTTAAATATGGATAGTCAGAGGTAATTTGGAATGCAAATCTAATGGCGGTCACTGTCACAGATGACAGCATGTGAAGTGGCTCTCATGAAGCATTAGAAAAGCATAAATAAAGGAATTCTCATTTTAGGGAGTTATTTGCTATTTTGAAAAAATATATATATATATATTGCCAACATGGATAAAAATGCCACATCACAGACAAAACATTGCACAGCTGGTTCAGGAAACATTAAACCCTACAGAATGCATATTTGAGCTGTTGGGCTTACAATTTTGAAATCCTCCAGAGTATAGTTGCAGAGAGTATTTTATTAAAACAAAAATAAGTAACTTCATGCATTTTCCCTGATACACACATTTAAAAGTTATTTAGAGCATATATAGAGCATGCAGATGACCACAAAGCTAAACTAAACGTATCCACAAAATTCAGAAATATTGATTCCATTGGGAATAAAAACTGTCACCAAAATCCTTTAAGATGTTTTCAAGCTTCTGCATACTCTGTTTAATCCCGGATCAACTCTTTCACATCAATTACAGTGAGGATTATGTGCATATTGCCATCTCAGCAACAAATGGCAACATAATAAAATACAATGACAAATAATAATAAAAAAATGCATTTTTATTTCACAATATAAATCACACTTTTTCAGTGTTTTTATTAATTAAAAAAAACTTTTGCCAATGGTTTGCTTTAATAAAAAATTTCAATAAAATTAAATAAAATAAAAACTTAAATGTAAAATTTTCAGTTATCTGCCAAGGCAACATTTCTAAATTTCATACTAAAATTACTAAACCTGAACTAACAATAAAGCTAAACATAAAAGTGTGTGTGTGTGTAGAGTAGATAGCCAAATGATTGATTAATTAATTAGTGTGTACAGTGTATATTCTATATGTATATATAAACACACATACAGTAAATATTTAGAAAATATTTACATGTATATATTTATTTTTATATATATTATATTATATTATATTATATCTAAATAATTTTTTTCATAAATATGTACATGCATGCATTTGTATTTATTTTATGTATTTGTATTAATATGTATTTATTTATTAATTATATTATGTAAACAAAAACTTGGATGTGATTAATTGTGATTAACCATTTCACTGCACTAATATATATATATATATATATATATATATATATATATATATATATATATATATATATATATATATATATATTAAAAACTAAATCAAAAACTAATTAAAATTCTGAATAAATCCTATATAGTATATAAATAGATCTAAACCTTTTTAAAACACACTAATGAACTTTAAGACATCAGTCTACTGATATTAAATGCAGGACTTAAAATTCAGCCGATCAGACTGATCTTCTGTGCTGTAATCAGCTGTATGTCATAATATTACAATATTAAGACATTTTAAAATATCAAGCTAAACATGTTCCTGTAATACATGTAATAAATGTAATACATCCTTTTTTAACTTTTTAACTAAATTCACCATAACTCAACATAATATAACAAGCAAAATGTCTGTTTCTGCAGCTTATGCCACAGTTTTGGTAACACTAAAACACAATACAGTGCCCATGTTCTACATAATCTTTACAAAAAAAATTTTTCAGATGTGCTGAATAAAAAAAAACAATGCCACAAAGCAAACTCACCGCTAATGTAATCATTGCATTAGCTACTCTAATAATCACTAAATGCCTATGAATAATGCACGGTGAGGTCATTTCCTAAGTCATACACAATGTCATTACGTCAGCATCTGAGGTCATTTCCACCCTGCACAAAGAAAGAAATCTGATGGCAAGGAAGATGATTCCCAACCAGAACAACTGACACTCTGTCTCACCGCCATTATCCAGCATTGAATATCCAGGCCACTGCAACAGGGAAGTCAACAATAGGAAATCAATATTTTGAACGATCCGGTTTGAGCGTCTGGTTAATATGCTGCTTCAGCACCGAGCGATGCCGTCCCACCAACAGCATCACAGATATCCCATGAATTATTCAGTTAATATGGCTTCCTGGCATTTACAGCTCATCTGCATGTATTTGTTAAAGCCGTCCGAACCGTTTCATTACTTGACATTCAACACGAAAGGGCAGAGAGTGCAATTTCAGATGTGTTTGCAAACGCATCAGTGACAGAAGGACATACGATGGCGCACATCTACGTCAGGGGAACGCGCAAACAAGTGTTCATGCGGGATTAAACAGGCCCTTACAGATGATTAGCATATCACATGCATGCATGACTTATTCAAAACATGACATACACACACATTGATGTTTTTGCATGCTAATCTCTGTTAATCTCTTTAGCAACTGCATGGGCCAACAAGTAATCCACATGACTCCAGTCCATCAAACGATGTCTTATAAAGTGAAAAACTTCAAGTTTGTAAGTAATAAATCCATCAGTTAGACGTTTTCATCTTCAACCAGTGCTTCAGACTAAAATATGAGTCTTCAAAGCACAAAATAATGCAAAATCATCTTTATTCACATCCGTCACTCTGTCCGCTTTATTTTCACACTGCAGATGAATAACACAAGGCAGAATGACCTTTTATGTGCTGCTGTCCAAGCCAGAGCCAAAAGCTTTACTTAATTACACCAAACACTCAATAAACCAGCCATCAGTTCTGCTGACTTCACAAAATCCTCTGAAATGAGCTGCGGCCTCCGTTAGAACTCAAAATGGGTCAAACTCCTGCGTCTTAGTGAACAGTCGCACACCACAATCTGACACCCGCGGAAATCACAATGAAGGACACAAGTACAGCTGCATCCCAAAAGTGTGAGCCAGAAAAAGGGTCACGCTTTAGATTACAGTGAACATATAAGTGCTGAATAGCACTAATGAACTATTTTTACATTATGTTTGCTGTTATTACAATTCACAAATAAAATTGTCACAAGTTCCTGCATGTATATTACTGAAATAGATGCCCTGACCATTCATATGATTTGTCTGTGACTGCAGAAAATGTTTGCAATTTAATGAAAATATTAATGGAAGACTATAGGATTGACAACTTCATAAAATTAAGAAATCAATTTAATAATTCAAATATAATAAATCGAAATTAAGCACTTTTTTTTAAATTGGCCTTTCACTTAATTCGTAAATGCTTTTACATGCTGATTTTAAATGCCATTTTAATGAATAATATTTTCTCAGTTGTTTTGCTTATCAAAAAAAAGCTTTATTCATTTGGCAGTGAATTAAAAATCGTTTGTTAGTTTAAAACTGATTTCTTTCGGGTTTTTTAGGTTTAGATCTCCATAAAAATTACCACAAGCTCATAAAAAAGATGGGGAACTGGGGAAGTACTTTTTCAAACGTCCAAATATGCAACATATAGGCAATAATATGTACCTTTAAGATACCAATATGGACCTTTTAGGGTGTAATTAATATACAAGGGTGTACCATACAAGTGAGAACTTTAGTACCTTTTTTCCTGAGAATGAAATAAAATTTAAAAAATGACATATGTAATATAATAAACAGGTTTTTTGCTTGCATTATTAGCAGTAAGATCTCTGGTGAACATTAAAAACCTTGTTTACCATTTGTCCTAGTGTATATAACACAAAGCAGTTTCTGACAAAAAGGAGACGTAATCGTTATAATATTATGATGTTATGAATGCTCCAGCAATAACCAGCGTCATCAAACATCAGAAGGTGACTGTGCATATTCTCAGCAGTCTTTATGCAGAGAGTGACTAAGTTCTTTATTTAGCATCAGAATGAGGTTGGGGGTCAGAAGTCTCTGTGAATAGCTGAGATGGTACACTTCATGCTGGTTTAGGTAAACGAGTGAACCGGAATCAATAGAGACGTGCAGAGCAGCGCTGGAAGTGAATGATGGCGGTGTGGGTGAGTTGAGTCTCTACAGACTGCGGCTCTAGTAATCCCATAACACCCACATTAAACCTCCTAACTGCATTTAAAACCTATTTCCAGTCAGGCTGTGATTCACTATGACTGGCATCATTTGAGTTATAGAAGGGTCGTTTCCACATGACACCCCATCTGTAATGAGAGCGAGCCGAGAGACGCAAACGGAACTAGCCTGAGATTAAACGGTGAGCAAAGAGACTTGCTTAAAGCACAGTTTGCCCAAAAAAATGAAAATGTTGTTCCGAACCCAAATTACTTACTCGCATCTAGTTTTTCCATACATTAAAGGAATATAGTGGCCTGGGGCTGTATCATTTTGTCATATGGAAAAAACGTTATACAGGTATAGATAAGCATGAGGGTTCATTATTAGGTGAACTATTCCTTCGAGTCATCAGAAAATACAATCAGAAGACATCTCAACAACGTCTCAAACTGCAAAGACAGTGAAGTCTAAGATCTCAGTGTGACTTCACACATTTCTCAAAGAATTCGTCCAATATCCAATGACCTGAGCTACAGTATGTTCATTCTATAGCACTAAATCTAACTGTATGCCAACAACAATTAGCGTGTCTATTACACGGCAAAAAAAAATAGTTTTAAAGTTGAAAGATTACTGAAGCGCTCTGCAAATAGTATTTTTTGAAATACATTTTAAAAGAAAATATTTTTTTTCTACTTCAAAAATAAATGCTCAGCTGAATGTGTTACTTTGTAATTATTTGTGTGAAAAAAAAAACTTTTCGCTCAAAAACTACCAGTAAATTTCCCTCCAAAAAATACACTGAATTAAACATTTAATGTTGAATTTGAATTTTAATCAAATATTCAATACGTGTGACATTTAGCAATTCCTGAATGAAAAACTTAATCCTACACCAATGTTTTTCAGTGATTTTTTTTTTTCTCAAGGAATTTTTAGAGAAACATCTGAGACAAAGTAGATGCTTAAAGCATAACTGGTAACTCAATTAAGTCTCATGAGCTCTGTAAGAACAACCTCCGATCGATAACATTTCCTCTGGGTACATATTCCATTAAGAAGCAGCGAAGCTATCTATATTGCGTGCCTGCAGATTAGACAGCTTTGATGATTATAATGTGAGCAATCTAGTTCTGCTGTGTCACTTTGCAATGTCAAACAGTAGAAAGAGAGTCTACAGAAACTGTCTACAGTTGAACATCTGCTTATAAATGCCAGAAACTCTCTGTAGGTAGTGTTCTACTCTCTGGGGCTCTGTCCCAAATCCACTGAATTATTAATTGTATCCACGAGCAGATATGTTGCAGACATTTGCCCCCCTTCTCAAATGTACCTCACACCTTCAAGATATGGAGCAAAAACTAAAGTGGGATGAAAAAGACATCAGGATAAACCGGTTTATACAGGAGCGTTAAATTCTGATAGAATTACATGAGCTTCTTACATGCCATAAAGAACTCTAAGTAACACTCTGTCAAGACTACATCATTTTAAATCTTAAATCTTAAATGTCTGTCTTACATTTGCATAAAATTCTATTATGCAGAACGCTAATTATCCCTTTCCAAATCCATGATTAAGTTTTAAACTGGCTTCTAAAGAACCACAGGAGTAGTTCTCCTACTCCAAAGTGTTTTATGCAAATGGGAGCTGTAATGTGTTAGCAAAATTAAAGGAATAATTGACCTAAAAAAAGAACATTTGCTGAAAATGTACTTACCCACAGCCCATCCAAGATTGTAGATGAGTTTGTTTCTTTATCAAAACAGATTTGGGTAAATTGCATTACATTACTTGCTCACCAACGTATCTTCTGCAGCAAATGGGTGCCGTCAGAATGAGATCCCAAACACCTGATAAAATATTATAATTACCAGTAACCCATATGATTCCAGTCCATCAATTAATGTGAAATGAAAAGTTGCATGTTTGTTTGAAATACAGCATTATTAGAAAATGTGTAACTTGTAACCATTGCTTCCACTAAAATATGATTCCTCTAAAACAAGCCCCATTTACAAGCAAAAAACAGTCTAAATAAATCAAACCAGTTTTAAACAAATATGTTGGCGGATTTTGGTGTGAGAGAGCAAGAGGTGATAGACCTTTTCACTGAATGAAGCATTATCATGAATTATGAACTGGTATTTTAGTTAGAAATGACAGTTTGAATTTAAAACACCATAACGATGAATTTTCTTAAAAACACAGCTTTTCACTTCAAAAAATATAAATTGATGGACTGGAGTCATGCGAATTTCTTGTGGTTTATTCTCTTTTTTTTTTTAACTGTTAGGACTCTCATTCTGACGGCACCCATTCACCCATCCATTAGCAAGCAAGTAATGCAATGCTAAATTTCTCCAAATATTCTGATAAAAAAAACTTCTACATCTTAGAGCAACTGAGCGGTGAACTACATTTTACACAAGAAAGCGTGGATGATCTGGAAAGTTTATTATGCTACAGTCTTCTGGTCGCCGCATACTGGCCAAACACGAAGAGCCTATACAGTAATGAGGAGGAATGATAGAGAAAATAAATGCTGTCAGCTCACGGTTCATTACCCTTCAGAGTCACACACCTGCAGCAGCGTTCCTGGCAGAAGATCTCTGTATCTATCAATCCACTCACTCCCTTCTGCTTCTGTCTCCTCTGACCTTGACCTACACCAGAAGCTGAGGTCAGACGAGACGGCTCAGGCTTGATACTTTTAGTCACAGCTTTAGTACTAACATATATCAGCTAAAGAAGTCTTGTCCTCAGACACCATTAAACAAAAAAAATCATTGGGACTTCACTTTAATTCGGCCTGAGCTACTTCCTCCGCCTGCTCAGAGACGAACAAACAATTTTACTCAGGTGCTCATGCACCAGATGTTAACTGAATAACATTCAGTATATTTTGGCATTCAAAGATTTCTAAAAATGCACCTTAATAATTCCTAAACCCACAGCCAGAAGCGCATTACAATAGTCCAATATCTACACAGATACAAATACAATCACAGCTTTACATTTTTTCCAATGTAACAATGAGCTGCATGACGGCAGGTCAAATCAGAGACGACTGTGTCTGTGAAGTATCCAATGGACTTTAATATTTCACGAAGCCTAGCCAAAGACCTCACAAATTGTGACGTCCACCATTTTGGAAAAAGAGGAATTTTCTTCTATTATTCATAGTGTCTTTTTTTAGTCACTGTTTTACAGTCTGTAGTTTATTTCTATGGTTAATATCACTAAATAAATGTGTTGGATGAGGAGATCACCCCCTTGTGCTTTGAGTCTTATGTTGCATGGGTCAAAAGAATAAATGATACTTTTATGCAAAAATATTTTAAGTTAAAGATCATGTTCCATGAAGATATTTAGTAAATATCCTATGGTAAATATAGCTTAATTTTTGGTTAGTAATATGCATTGCGAAAAGCTTCATTTGGACTTTAAAGGCAATTTTCACAGTACTTAGATTTTTTCGCACCCTCAGACTCCAGGTATTAAAAAGCTGTAACTATTATATACAAAACTAAACTTCAAAATGTAACTAATATATAAAAATATATATTTTAACAAAATAAAGTCATTTATGCTCAGTTCCTTCTGTCCATTTTGATTAATAAATAATCTTATTCTTTAAAATATAAAATAGAATAATACATCAAACCAAACTATTAAATATACTAGTTCTGAATTTTAAATAATGAATTCTGGCAAACACAGCTATAGTGTTGTATGTTGTATAATGCTGGTTCTGTAAAGAGTGAGGCTGAGACAACAAGCCCCCAGCAGCTTAAGATAATTGAAGAAATCACAGTCAAGACACGTTTCCATGTATTCTGGGTTACACTGAATCAGATCCACTTTCTGAAAGTAGCTGAGAGCAATATCCTGTATGAGTCAGCAAAAACACGCTTTTATTTATACGTATGAGGGTCACAAAGACCCTGTGAGGCTAACATTTCCATAAAGCAGTTTTATTTTCAGTCTAGAAGATAAATGTGTTCTTGTTCATCGTGCTATTCTGTGAAGACAAAAGTAGACTACAGGGTCAATCTAATGGACTAACTTTAAGGGCTAAACTAAAAGCGCATCATTTTTACAGAAAACCAAAATGTTATTATTCAAGGGTTTCTCCAACACTCCCACAGACCAATTGATTGAATAAACATATACATCATATGAGTTTGAATTATCATAAAAATTATAGTTCACCTAACCTATGCTGCTGACTGACAAAATGAATAATGTGGCTTTATAGCTCAATCTCACAGCCAGACCATCCTTTACCATGGTAATGTACCTATTGACCTTTTTTTATGACATGTGACATGATGTCAAAGCACAATGAGCCCTGCTGTGGCCCTATTACTACTGAATGTTTTTGGAAGCTCTGTTTAACTGTCCATCATTTCTACAGAACAGTTTTGATCTATTTCTGATCAATATAGTGTTAACCCTTAACCTCAATCATCAATGCGGTTAAAGGTTGAGGTCATGTATTGAGGAAGTTCATTACTACTGCTGCCATGGCAACCTGACCCTCCTGAACCCCACAATGGAAAAACGATTTTAAAAGTCACTTTACAATCACGGGCGACCTGCTTCAGCAAATATTTAACCCATTAAAAACGCTTAACATCAAAATGCTTAATTTAATGCGTTGCTTAACATAGTTTTTTATATTTATACAATTGATAAGTTAAATTATTTTCGTTACCACTTTATATTCGATGGCCTTAACTACTATGTACTTACATGTCAATTACTGGTAATTAATTTGGTACGATGCACTTTTTGTGTACATACATATTTTTACATTGTACTTATATTTTTGATAATGCCTATTTGTAATTACATCTGTAATTAATATCTGTAATTACTTTTATTATTACACTTTTGACCCATCCCTTACACATTGACCTACCATTAAACCTATTCATATCACCAAACCTGTCCCTAACCATATTCATATCCCACCTCAATAGCAGCAGCAATATGAACACAATAAGTACATTGCGCTTACGTTTTGATGCAAGGACACAGTAGTTAAGGCCACCTACTATAAAGTATTTTCTAAGTAAATACCACACAATATGTTTTCAGTATATATAAAATGAGGCACACTTGTTAATACCACCACGATTAAAAAAATATTAAGTAGCACAACTGTTTCTAACATTGATGATAAATCAGCATATTACATGATTTCTGAAAGATCACTGAAGACTGGAAACTATGTCTTTGACTGTATTTTTGACCAAATAAATGCAGTGTTAATGAGCATAAGCTCATGGTCACAAGCGGGAAAATCTACTCTTTATATATGTTATAGAATTGTGTTTCTAAAGTACTGGATAAGAAACCTAACAGATAACATTATATGTGTATATGCTTTCAGTGGGGTGTGAAAACTTTTTCCCTGTTGAGTTAAGTTAAGAAATTTAGCCCTGTATTTCTCAGCCAGTGTTTCACTGTTCATTGTCCCTGTTAACTAAAGAATTTAATATTAAATAAATAATTAAACATCCTAAGCAAATGTACATGTCCATAGCTCAAACATATTGAGGGTTGTAATTCACAAATCCGTAACCATAGCAAAGAGCAAAGCATTTTTTAAGCAGTATTATAGACGCAAAAAGCAATGTTTTGAACTGTAAAAAAGCAGCATTTAATACACAGAGCCGTAGATCACTGTCAAGCTACGCAATCCGTGCATATAATCACAGATGTGATATTCCATAGCTTGTCCGCAAACTATGGCTCTGTGTATTAAATGCCGCTCCATCTGAAAGCAGGTGATGGAGATTTATTACTAATCAAAGAACTGGCTTTACCGACGAGATGCACATGACTATCGCATGCAATATATGATGCAGTCCTAGACAGAATTTATATGGGTTACTTATAGTGATTTTTTTTATATTTTGACTCTCATTCTGATGGCACCCATTCACTGCAGAGCACCCACTGTTGAGCAATTTTTCCAAACCTTGGATGGTCACAGTACATTAAAACACAATACAACTTTGCTAATATCACAGCGTTGTTAAAAAGCGATTTCTATTGGAAATATTATCATGGATTCAATACAGTTTTCCTTTGCTGTTCGATATTACTGAAACATTTAACGACACTACTTATGGTAAATTCAACATAAGCATTTTTTAAAGCATTATTATAAATATATATTTCAAATCTCACAGAAAATAATTACCCGAGCGGCTGCTGCCACACCCTGGGTGGTGATGTTAGATGGCAGCTGCTCTCATTATGTTTGAATGATGACAGAAGCGTGCGGACATGATACAGAGACAGACTGACTGCACACTGCGTCCGAATGGGCAATTACCAAGCTAGAAAAAGCCAACAATATATCATTATTTACAACACAAACAAACCATAGTTCACGCCAGGCTTAAACTGCATTTGGGTTTGGCACTTAAAAAGCTCATTCACACTTTACAACGTCGGGGCATTTAAAGAAACAGAATCCGCCACGAAAGCACGCCACCCTGCACAGGTTTGCTAAACTATACCAAATGTGTAGCATGCTTGTGCTAATTTCACACGCCGCTGAAGGCCTTCGCTGTGCCCTCAGCTCTCAAGATCACAGATCTCACCCAACACTAGTATTCTGGGTCGTCTGGTCCCCGTCATAACAAGCTTAGAGAGCATTTTGTGTTCAGGCCTTGCAGTGCAACAAAAGACGACAGCTACACGGGATATTCTTGGTCTATATAGCAGGGGTCAACGCTGTAGAAAAGAGCGCTCTGTTCGCCACCCAACCCCTGCCTTCCACACTCAAACGCAGACACAGACAAGCGTCTAACCCTGCTTATAAGCACAAACCCTCATCACCATAATAAAACAGGGATCTCGTGGGAGAGGGAGGGGTGGATCAGAGGAATCGCTTCCCAAAAGCTACACAACTGAAAATACACAGTTATCCTAGGAGACTTCAGAAATAAAATAATCAAAAGACTGAGCAGACTCAATCCATTATATATACTGCATTTTAGCATTAATTCTTTAATCCCTTTGAGTTCTTTACTCACCTAAAATGTAATTTAATACTACCTACCGATTCTACGCCAACATGATTACATAAACGGGGAATACAGTCTATTACATTATATATTACGGCAAGATAAATAATTATTGTTTTAATTTTCATACATTTCCATTATATCTAGGTCACATATATCAAAAGTGCTTAAATAAGCTAGCAATAAGCTAAAATATTCTTGTTACAATATTCACAATGCCCATGTTTACCATTTTAGTCTATTTAGTTATAATTTAATTGGGGTCAAAGGATTTATGAATATATACTTTTGCAAATAATTATTGAAATAAATATTTCTCTTTTTGTCTGTCTGTCTCTCTATTTTTCTTATAGGTAGATAGATAAATGTTAGTATATTTTGCTGTGTTTTTGTTTTGATTCTCAAGTTTTATCTATAGTTCATTTTTATTATTACATTTTTAAGGGTTTCATTTTAACCATAATGACCATGCTGTGCATATATTAAAATTAAACCTGCAGATATTAAAATTAAAAACATGGAAACCTATGTGACCTATTAATATCACATTAATATATCTATAAACCGAAAAAAGATGCACAATGAAATAAAAAAATTGCGCATTGTAAAAAGACATACTTCCCATTAGTCTTGTCGAAAATGATTTAAAATGCCCCACGTTCTTTGAAGATACGATTTACCGGGCCGAATCTTATCGCAGACACGTTCTATGATCATCAGATTTAATACCAGCTGGATGTCATCAAAGCAAAATAATATTTTTTAAACAAATACCACAAAATTAACATTTTACTTATTTACTGATACACTGGTAATATTGTATTAAATTAAATGTTTACTATATACAGTGGCGTATACAAGCAAATTCATTACATGTATAATATATCGTTACGTCTATTTTTATATGACGAGTACTTGATATACTATAGCAAGTTTACGGTTACATACAAAGTCAATTGCTCTTTCCGCCAAGTTAACTCGGCCACGTTAAACATGAATGCTAATCCCAAGCCCGTGGTGCAACACCACACCTTAGGAAAGCACACATGCAGCCCTATCGAGAAGAAAGCAAAACTATTCTAACGTCTCAGAGCATCTCTCACGCCACGCCGCCTCCAGGGTGTGTTTGGGCCCAAGGTGACGAGGCAGCGTCTAAAGGAGAGAGAACCATGACCAAGCAATGACACAGGCGTGCCCGGCCGGACCACATGCACCGTCAAACTCTGCAGCATCATAAAGACACACACGCACCAGAGGAGCCATTCAGCCCAGAAACGTGCTCAACACAAACAAACACGCAGGGGCTATTGAGCAGAAAACACCGGGCCACGCTTCATTGTAAAGAGGGTGGAGAATAAACACAGACACGCTCGCAATCCCGACCTTACGGACAGAAATAGCAATGGACACGACTTCAGTGTTTTGGACATCGACTACACTTGGCTATTGAAAGAAAACAACAAAAAAGTTATAGAAATAATAATAATGATGATGAATTTTAAATCCTCCCTCCGATACAGGTTGTGGATAGCATTTGTGCATGCGTCAGGTCCTTCCTATGCAGGCCACTTTAACAATGCTGTCTCTCTCCGCAATTTGTCTTGAGACGGAGCAAACCCTCTTGCTAGTATTACGTCTCAGTCAAATGCCCCAGTTGTATTATTGATGTGTTCTTAAATGTTAATGATTACCCTAATTTTAGCCTTTTTTTTAAACAAATGAGAAGTGCTGATGGCCTTGTGCTGCAATTGTTGCAGCCCACAGCAGCAGGAGACAGAAGCCGGGTACTCACCATAACACTACCATATAAAGCCTTGGTCTCAGAGCATGCCTGCTTGGAACGATGGCGTTTGGAGTCTACTCCATTTTTCCATCCAGTGCGGTGTGTGAGGGAGGTGCCTGCTATACGATCCACTGCAGGGCTGCCTGCCTCGAGCAGCCCTCGCTGGACGGATGCTGATGATGTAGCGCCTTTCAGGAGAGCAGCCCAGTTACCTTGGAAACTGAGGAGTGATGGAGTGGCCGTGCTGCGCTGCCATTGGCTGGAGAGGGGTGGTGCTCCCGCTGTGGGGCCCCCGGTGGGTGTGGCTACAGATCAGAGAGGAAGCACAACTGTGAAAGCAGACGCACTACATCAGAAAGAGGGGAACATACACAGATTCAGCATATCGTAACTTTACAATATATACAATTCATCTGAAAACAGACTCTCTCTACAAAAGCTACTGTGGTATGTTATGATACCAGATGATAATATTCAATATTTAAAGATATCCCGCATATGAAACAGCACGCAATTAATAGGAAAATAGCATTTAATATGGCCGGAGAATAAATACAGAGCATGCAATCCACGACCAAACTCTGCAGCATCATAAAGACACACACGCCGTTTATTTTATTTGTTGTTTTACATCAAAATATTATCAGGTTTATCCATAACATTTGTAACATTGCAACACTAAATCGAATAATTAGGCAAAACCAAATAATGCAGTAAGATGATTAATCGCATCCAAAATAAATGTTTTTGTTTATATAACATATGTATGTGTGCTGTGCATATTTATTATGTGTACATATAAACACACACACATACGGTATATATTTAGGAATTACATATTATACATTTATATACTTGTATTTGATATTATATATAAATATATTATACCAACTTTTAAATATATACATGCATGTGTGTTTATACATACATAAAAACAACACACACACACACACACAAATGCATTTACTTTGGACGTGATTAATGATCTGACAGCCCTATTTTATATAGTTTTTTCCATTAACAGTTGTATTATTATTATTATTATTATTATTATTATTATTATTATTATTATTAATTAGTCACCTTGTTTTCGCATCATTAGACATCAAATCCCCGACAGGTGTGTATTAATGCTGGCAGGTGCAGTCTTGAGTTCAAACTGGCTCATTCACAGGTAATTTCCAGTTACAGCTCATCTAAATGTCATTTTTATTTGGCTATAACCAACAGAGACGACGTCCGAGTGGATAAATTGTTCACTTTCGTAAATAATCCAGCCATTTTAACCTTCGCGTCCATTGCGAGAAACGCAGAGCACAAACTTGATGGACACGCTTTACCGCGCTAAAAGTCTAATTAACCAATCAGAGAATGACCTGGAACTCGAGGTGTCATGTGACCGACGCCATTTCAGAGGATTATTGTTATATACGATAAATAATAAATATAATTCGTAAATTATTATTTAGAGCAAAATTTAAAGAGTATGTTTAACATTTACTAGTGGTAAAAAATAATGTGACAACACAAATTTAATATGTACTAATATAACAAATATTTACGTGTACATAAACACATATATACATAATATATATATAATATATATATACATAAAATATATGTACATGTAGTAACAATGTAAATATAATTTTGTTTTACTGTTGATTCTCAGATTCCATTTTTATTTAGATTTAAAGCAAACTTGTGTCTCATCAAACGTTTGCATTAGTTTATGAAACCACTGGATGGCGACAAAGTTGCGCTTTACTTCTGATGCAACTAAACAGGCTATTTACGGTATTTGTCTGTTCTGCTTAATTGATCAAAACAAGAAAATCAGCTGCCAAAAATTTTTAGTATTAGCAATTATGTATAATCTAAAGTTACTTTTTTATAAAAATAAATAAATAAATAAATAAATAACAAAAATGTATTGAAAAATATTAAAATAATGTAGGAAGAAATTATATATTTTTTTCTAACCAGTGTTGACTTTATAAAACGAATACACTGATAAGCAATAATAATTAAAAAAAAAAAGTCTACTAAATAAATTAGTACATTAAACTAACTGTTCAGCTAAAACCAGCCACTGGGCCTTTCATTTATTGTTTTGACATAAAAGAGCTACACGCAGAACAATCTAACGGCCCTGGAGCTATATTGTCAACTCTTTTATTTTTGTTTTCATTGAAAAACTGCCCTTATGTCACTGCAGATGATGCTGCGGTAGATCTTTCTGAAACGATGACATCATCCCCCTGGCCTTGGCAGTGGAGCCGAACACACGAAACACACTCCATTTTGGCTCAACTCCAGAGCGAAACCTAATATTCCCTCCTTGATACTCTTAGAGCCAACATGGCGACGAAGAGCTCCGGTTTCCTGATTGTTATTGCTTGTGAAGGAAGTATGCCGTGAAGCCCTTTAACGAAAGAAATGCGCCCTCATTGGTTTCCACGGTGTTTACGGAGCGAGAGCCAATCATATGTGCCCGCTGATCCAGGTGATATCCCTCCTACCAGTATCTCCGGAGTAGGTTTATTTTGGTTTACCCCCCGCTCCTGTGCCGCCGCCATTAGAGCCAGTCACATCGGCAACAGAAATGGGAATTCCGGTATTTAAAACCCACTAAAACCCGCTTTGAACCGAAGATCGCGGTGGTGCTTGGGGTTTCAGAGGAAGGGGGAGAAATAACATGGGTGTTCGGCCGCAGGATCGCTCTGCTGTCGCGGTAGATTGTCGGTGCTGAGCTGGATTTGGACCCGATCGGATTGGGTTTCAGTAAGACAGACGCTCGGTTTGCAGAAGGGCGAACTCGGGAACGGTAGTGTTTGCAAACTGAAGCGTGGAGGGCAAAGACAGGTAAGGGCCTCGATATTTCTGTGGGTTAAAAAAAATCACTGTAACAGTATATGCAACAGGGTAAATTAACGCACCTTATTTATTTTTTTTAGTTTCCCAAAATGCACGCGCGTGCTCTTTTGAAATACGCATTCGCGTATTTATTTTGATATTCACTCGCAATTTAAGGAAGTGAAAATGTCAATAGGCAGCGTACCGTCTGCGCCGAAGTAGCTGTTTGTGTTTATTTACAGTGCGGACGCAAACATCTGAGCTCTTTTATGGTGTTGTTGTAGTTCGGGTAAAATCGACACCTTGGTGAGGAATTCCGAAGCGAGCCGAGAGTGTTTACAGTGTATCCGCGCGGAGTTCGTGCTGGATACATTCGAGCTGTATACATTTGAACTTTAAACGCTGCTGCGGCGGAAATGCTTCTCGCATTCCATTTCCAGCGCCCGTTATAGAAAAAAACTCCTCTCACCGTTATAGTCCGGTTTCCAGTCGCGTAAGAAGAGGTATGTCGAAACCTACCGAGATAGCTGAACGGCGTTTTTGCGGTGTCAAGTGCGCGCCGGGCAGCCTGACAGCTCGCCGTCCGAACGGACGGATTATGACCCCTTCGTGAGGCAAAACCTATATTTTAACGTTGTTATGTTTTCGAGATCAAATATGAGGAATTAGAACAATAGTATCAGCGGTCAGTTATCATATATGTGTACCAAAATATAAAAAGCCAAACTACAGTACATGTAATGGTTTGTTTTTGATTATTCATTATTTTGTTATCTGAAACTGGTTTGGTTCTATCTATATCTATATGTGTGTGTGTGTATATATGTATATATATTATGTGTGTGTATATATATATATATATATATATATACACACACACACACACACATATATATATATATATATATATATATATATATATATATATACATTATATATATGTTTATATATGTGTGTGTGTGTATATATATATATATATATGTATATATGCATGCATGTATGTATATGTGTATATATATATATTACACTGTACAGTATATAGTGAAATTATTAACATGAAATGTAAATTCTGTGGTACGTGTATGTGAATCATTCAGTACCACACTATTAACGTCTATATAACATGACTGTACCATGTTACCACCATATTCAGGGAAATCTAGGCCATCGTGAAAAAAATCGTCTCTTTTTTTAAACAAATGTTAATAACCAAAATCTAGTCCAATAACCAAATGAGAGCGTAGGAATGTAGGTCAAAGGATGTGACCGTTTGCCCCAGTGAGCTGGATTCAGCTCTTGTCGTTGCCCACCTGTTTGGACCGTCAGGAATAATCCAGAGTCCTGAACAACTTCTGGCTTAAAAAGCCTTTCAGAATAAATTGTATTGTGCTTCTTTTTTTTTTTTTTTATTGCAGTGGCAAATGGAAAGATTAAGATCATTCACGGAGAGCGCGAAATGTGTTGCTGTGTGAAGAGACACGGAGAAAAGCACAGAATATACATACACTGCCCCTCACGCCATCAGGAAACATTTGATTTGTGCTGATTTCAATGCTTTGTTTATTTCGCCAACCCTTGAAAAAGTGAGCTTTTTTGTCGTCATTAAGTACGGGGGAATTTAAAGATAGTCAAAGCCGGTAAAAAAGTAAACCGCAGTGCATTGATTGGCGTCATTTTTGTGTTTAAGCGAAAAATGATTGCATTAAATTGTAAGAGGATGCATTACAGTGGCATCCAGAAAAATCAGGGTCACACTGAAAATCTGAAATTTAGGATTTTGACAATTAAAGGGAATAGTAAATGTAAAAATAGCCTGCACTATTTCTAGGTCACTAATCAAATGTAAGCAAATTTGTGACATCGACCATGTTAGTCCTTTGTACAAAAGGTTCATTGAAGCACAAGATGCCCTTGGAACATTCTCAAACCTTGCTGCGTTACAGGAAGCATCGGGGTTTTCCTCAACTTGTGGATTAAATCAAATTACAGCGAAAGGGGACAAGCAAAATAGTGTTCTAAAATTCAATCAAAGTTAAGTTAACTTGGGTCGATACAATTAAAGTAAAAAGAGTAGTATTGTAAAATATTATTTCAATTAAACTATTTTCGATTTGAACGCATTTTTTAAAAAAAATGCAATTTATTCCTGTGATGCGAGGCTGAATTTTCAGCGTTATTACATTCGTGATCTTTCAGAAAACATTATAATATGCTGATGTGCTGCTCAAGAAACATTCATCGTTAAACAGTCGTGCTGCTTAATATTTTTGTGGAAACCGTGATGCACTTTTTTTTCAGGACTGATGACTAGAAAGAAAGAAACCAGTTATTTATAAATATGTATTTTTGCAACATTATAAATGTCTTAACTGTCATTTTAGGTGCATTTTAAAAAATATACTTGAGAAAAACTGAATTTTTAACAATGTAAAAGTATTCACTGTCACCTTTGATCAGATTAATGATTGCTAGATAAAAAAAAATGTACTTTTTTTATGCATTACATATTTTAAACACACTAGATTTATATTAATATATGTCTAATGACAAATCGAAATTGTTTAGAGTATTTTTTTTATCTAAAGAGACTTTTGGATCCCACTTTATGTCAACATTCTTTCATATAAATCCTAGCGTAGCTCTTCCCCCAGCAACTAAACTTTGCCTGTGTGTGACCATTGCAGGAGAAGCTGGAGGCGCTGTGAGCGTGAGCGAGTGAAAGCAGGTGAAGAACGGAGGACCGGCGGGCGGGAGGGAGGGGGGGCGATCAGCTGCGGTGACCGGCGCGAGCGAGGATGACAGATTTTGGCTTGAAGTGGAGCTGCGAGTACTGCACCTACGAGAACTGGCCGTCCGCCATCAAATGCACCATGTGTCGGGCCCAAAGGCACAACGCGCCCATCATCACCGAGGAACCCTTCAAGAGCAGCTCCAGCCTCGACCCGCAGCTCTGCAGCACCCAGCTCATCTGCCCCGACTCCAGCGCCCGCCCCCGGGTGCGGATCGCCGACGAGCTGCCCGAGACCAGCAGCAAATGGTCCTGCCACATGTGCACCTATCTGAACTGGCCCCGCGCGATCCGCTGCACGCAGTGCCTCAGTCAGAGGCAGCAGGGCTCCCAACACGCCCCGCTCAGCCCCTCCGAAGCCCCGCAGACCTCGGACTCGGGGCCCAGGACGACCCCCGTCGCGTCGGACCCGTGCGAGGAGTACAACGACCGGAACCGGCTCAACATGCACGCGCAGCGCTGGCCGTGCTCGGCTTGCACCTACGAGAACTGGCCGAAGAGCCTGAGGTGCGTGGTTTGCGACCACCCGAAACCGAGCGGCTCGCCCGAGGCGCCTCAGCAGGATTCGGAGGCGGAGAGCGCCACGTCCCCGTCGATAGTGAACGAGCAGGAGCGGGACAACCTGAGGACAGCGGGGGGAGGGGGGGTGAGCCGGGGCAGGCCGAGGAAGCTCTCTCCGCCTACGTGTAAAGGGCAGGCGGAGGTGAAGATCGAGCTGGCGTCGGGGGCGGTGGGCAGCGATAACGAGCAGGAGGCGGACTTTAAAAAACTCAAACAGATCCGGAACAGGATGCGGAGAAGCGACTGGCTCTTCCTGAACGCCTGCGCCGGTGAGAAACGAACCCCATTAGTGCCAGATACAGTTTCTCCCAAATGTATCTGGACGCTTAAAATGCATTTTGAAAATGCCATTGCATTCGATCGAGTGGCTGTAATATCTGCACTCGGATGCTGCAGGAGCCTTTCTCCTCGCTTACTTCACATCAGTTTTGCTTAACGACTTTTAGTCAGCTGGCGTTTGGCGATTTTTATTTTATTTTTTTTTGTGGATGCATGAAGTCGGAAGCAGAGTGTATTCATCCCATTAACTACGAACGCAATACTTTTAGTTCTTTTTATTTATCGCGTTAAACCTAGCAAACATCTTGTGAAAGGTTTTGCTTCATACGCTGCCGGGGCTGTTTGAGCCGAAAAATAGCAAAAAAGAATAATGTTTTAAGAATTTAATAATACAGTTGTTTTCTATGTAGTGTATTTTGAAATTTTGTGTGACGCAAAGCTGAATCTTTACTTCAGTATCGCATGATGCTTCAGATATCATTCTAATATGCCGATTTGCTGAAGAAGCATTTCTAATTATTTTCAACGTTACAAACAGTCCTGTTGCTTATTATTTTAGTGATATTTTTAGTGATACGCTTTTCAGTTACAGTAGTTTAAAAGAACAGCATTTATCTAAAATCTCTTGTAATGTTATAAATATTTACTGTTACTTTAATCAATTTAATGTGTCCTTGCTGAATAAATTAAAAAGCATTAATTTATAAGTCAAACCCCTAAGCTTTCGAACAGAAGTGCACTTATACCTAATATTTTTTTATAAACTTCAATAAATTAATTGATATTATGGTAACACTTTACAACAAGATCACATTTCTGAACAATAATCCAATTAGAAATGAACGATGAGAAATATATTATATATTATAGAATACAGAATTTAATAGAAAATTGTCATATTAATGCGTTAACTAATGCTGTTAACATAGAACTTAAAAAAATAGCTAAATAATAACTGTGATTATTGAATCATCTTAAGTATTTCCATAACTAATGTAGTTGACCTTTTTGTAAAGTGTTTGTAAATGATCGCCTGTGACTTTTAAGTGTGCACGTCGTTTTTGATACAATATCTTTTCCCTTTGGCTCGCTGTTTGATAGGCATGTTTTACCGCGGCGTGAAAATAAAATATAAAGCCGAATCTTTTGATATTGGCTGCTGTCAAACCTTTATTTTCCATCGCTGAGCCTGTGGGAGACGGTTGGCATGCGCGTGGTTTGATGCAAACTGACAGATTTTGTCCCGTGGGCTTTGCAACTAGGGAACGCTTCGGCTAGCGATCTGCTTTCCTGCGTCGCAGTATGAAATCATTGATCTCTAAAGCACGGGGAAATACCTATAGCTCCGACGGAGATTTGAATCACAAATACATACTGCGACTTCAAAGAGCTGTGGAGAGGAAGTCAGCCCGCTCATGTGTGACGTGTGCCTCATCAGGTGTAGTGGAGGGAGATCTGGCCGCCGTGGAGGCGTACAAGTCGTCCGGCGGAGACATCGCGCGTCAGCTGACCGCAGACGAGGTGCGGATTCTCAACCGCCCGTCCGCGTTCGACGCTGGCTTCACTCTGGTGCATCTGGCCATCCGCTTCCAAAGACAGGACATGCTCGCGGTGCTGCTCACGGAGGTCAGAGCCTTCACACGCGTAAGAAGAGAGAATTCGTCCCGCTGCGTGTTACTGTAAAATTGTGTTCGCCACTGTATTCCAGGTGTCCCAGCAGACGGCGAAGTGCATACCGGCTCTGGTGTGTCCTGAGCTGACGGAACAGATCCGCAGAGAAGTGGCGGCAGCACTTCACAGACGTAAAGGGGAGTTTCCCTGTTACTTCTTCACTGACCTCGTCACCTTCACATTACCAGCAGGTGATCACTTCCCCTCCAGCCACAGGGTCTCACGTATTCAGACCACGGCCTGTTCTGAGTGGACCGATTGTCTGTGGTATTTCAGACAGGGTTATTTAAGTCAGCTCCAACCGAAACCGTAAAACTATTTCTGTTTCTTGAAATGAAATAAACCACAATTAAAAAGAAAATACTGATGGTACTTAAATAAGAACTCTTAAAATACAGTTAAGATGTTAAACAAGGTTTTTTGCTACCAAAAACATTGCAATTTAGTTTCGCATTATAATTAAATATATGATTAAATAAACCACAAAATCTTGGCGTAAAAGTATAATAACTTATAAGTGTAAGCGCATAAATGGCATGTTTTCATGTAAGAATGAAATGTGATTTTCACGTCAAATAAGTCCTATGTAAAACATCATGAAATATGAAAAAAAGTAAAACATCATTAAATATGAATCAAGTACACCTTGACACAAAATGTAACAGACAACATAAAATATCAGAAAATAATTGAATACATCATTATTGGTGCAACCAATAAATAAAAGCATAATAAAAAAGCAAAAAAAGTTTTTATATGATTTTTTTTTTGTTATTATTAATTAGTTTATAATTATATTTTATATTATATGTTTTTATTTTAATTTAGGTTAAAACTGTCACTTTTATATATATTTTTTACATATCTGTATAAATCTTTTTTATTAATCTAATACAGTTTTAGTTGTTTTGGTGTCAAGTTAAACTGAAATTAACCTAAACTAAAAATGAAAAACTAATTATTTGTTTTCTCAAGGTGTTTTTTTTTTTTTTTTTTTTTTTAGGATTATTTTATTTAATTTTATGTAAAGCACTTTAATTACCATTGTGGGTTTTTTTGTATTCATATTATATCAGTTAATGATAAACCCTTTTTTTTTATTATTATTATTATTATTTTAGTTAACTATAACCTTTATGAAAGTGAGTATACATCATGTCCACATCAATCCATAATGTGTACCACGTTTTTGTTCTGTAGATATTGAAGACCTTCCCCCAAATGTTCAAGAAAAGCTGTTCGACGAGGTCCTGGATCGAGATGTACAAAAAGGTAAAGTGACTTTATTATACTTTAAAGCAGAAAATAATGGCCAGCGCATAAAAAAAGTAGTTTTACTTCAGGACAGTGGTTGTTTTGATGGTAAACTGTGGTCGGCACGAGATTGGCCCTGTTTGCAGGTAAACCTGTATTTAATGCATATGGGTTGTAATTTCTTTTACCTTGCGTAATTGTTTTGTTAGTTTTGGAAAATGTCACTCAACCCGTTCACGTTTACATCTAATATAACAACCTTCTACCAAGTTACCGGGTAAAACTGTATCAAGTTTAGGGCCACCGCTTTTGAAATCAGCATCAAAAGACACGGGAGGCATTTTCTCCCACCTTTTAAAAATGAATCAGTTTTTTTTTACCCTAATTATACAGTTAGTTGAATTTTGTTATTTGCATGAACAAATCCGTGGCCTGTTTTTGGGTCGTGACCCACCAGTTGAGAAGAATCTGATCTAGAAAATGCTGGTCTATTTCCGTTGCATCCCTGAAGAGCAGCGTGCAGCTAGCAGTAACAGCATTTTTCACTGGATGTAGATTGAGAAACTGATTTCTTCTGATTTCTCAGAGCTGGAAGAGGAGTCTCCCATCATTAACTGGTCTCTGGAGCTGGGCACGCGTCTGGACAGCCGGCTGTACGCTCTGTGGAACCGGACCGCTGGAGACTGCCTTCTAGATTCAGTGTTACAGGCCACGTGGGGCATTTACGACAAAGACTCTGTCCTCAGAAAAAGTCTCAATGATAGCTTGCACGACTGCTCTCACTGGTAAGACCGGACATTAATGGAATAACACAAGAATTTAAAAAAATATATAAGAGTATTTAGATTCTGGATATTCATGTTCATTCATTCATTTATATATGTTCATATATATATATATATATATATATATATACACACACACACACACACACACACACACACACACACACACACACACACACACACACACACACACACACACACACGATATGCAAATTAAATATAAGATGTCTTGTTATTGAGAAACTGAACAAATCGAAAGGAGTTTTAACGAGTAGCTTTCAGTGCGGTGTGCAAACTTTTTCCCTTTTGAGTTAAGTTAATTTGTCTTAGGCCTTTGGCAGGTATTCTTTTTTTTTTCTTTTTTACATTAAACTTGCTTCGATCAATTTTCACTGAAACTAAAGTAAACCAGTTCTTTTGTTTTTAAGCAGATGCATCATTATTTGAACAATCTTTAGATGTTTGAACTGTAAAAGAAAACACAAATACTGTGGCAGAAGTTTTCAATGCAATTCAGTTCATTTCTTTACATTTTCCTTACTTGGTCTTAAAAAGGTCATAAAAATAACCATTTAAAAAACCTGCAGTTTTAGTTAATTGTAATGAGTCAGGTTAACCACCCAGAACACCCTAGTGTTGTTTAGCGAGGGAGGCACCGTACGTTTTCTTCAGCAGATCACCGTTGTTATCTTTGCTTAATCGCGTCTGGGTTTCCTCGCATCAGTGTAATTGCATCTGTGCTTTCGCATGCGTTTTCCAGGTTCTACACGCGCTGGAAAGAGTGGGAGTCGTGGTATTCCCAGAGCTTTGGTTTGCATTTCTCTCTGCGGGAGGAGCAGTGGCAGGAGGACTGGGCCTTCATCCTGTCATTAGCCAGTCAGGTAAGCAACCAGATGAGAGAACGTTCGCATTTCACCACCTACCCACTGCGGTTGACTCATCCAGAAACACGCACGCAGACGCGCTTCCCACCCGAGAGGATGAGGGCTCAACGGCGGGCACTTTTTACAGCACGGTTTCCATTAGCTGCTTGTTTCCGTACAGACCTATGGACGATTTTGACCGTTTTATGTCAACATGGCATCGAAACTCTACTCTCAGAAGACACGTTTTTCTTATTGCGAATATTTTCTTTGTATGCTTTCATCGAGAAGTAACCATTTACTCCGACTCTAAACAGCCTTTCTTTTTTTGGCTGCATTGAGTGGATCACTGGATGTCAATGTCAAATTTTGAAAGTAAAATGAGTCGCATATGCTGTTTCATGTTGAGTCATTTTTTATAATGAAATGTTGAGATGCGTTTGGGAAACCTAGCGTTGAGGTTTTCCTAGTGAGCTGTTTTAACATGTTACTGTGGCTCTCTCTGTTCTTGTATCGTCTTCCTGCAGCCGGGTGCGAGTTTAGAGCAGACGCACGTCTTTGTCCTGGCGCACATCCTTCGGAGGCCTATCATAGTGTATGGTGTGAAATATTACAAGAGCTTCAGAGGAGAGACGCTGGGATACACGCGCTTTCAGGGTTAGTGGGATATTTATTTATTTTTTGTATAAACATGCGCTATGCTAGTGTATAGCTATTTCCCGTTTTATTTGGTTTGCTCTTTTTGCAATGGCTGTTTCTCTTATCTAGAAGGACAGATTTGACTATGATCACAATCTATAGACAGAATAGATAAAAACAGATATATTACATTACTAGTTAACCCGCTAGGTAAGTTCTATTGTATTTTATTTATATGCTGTCAAACAATCGCGTTAAAAAACATTTTAGTTTGCATTATAGAAGTATGTGTATTATGTATATTTATTATGTGTGTGTATATATATATATATATATATATATATATATATATATATATATATATATATATATATATATATATATAATACAATTCATATATATTTATATTCTATATTTATATTCTAATATTTCATGCACACACACATATATAATAAATAAATGTATATTTACTCATTTTAAATCTAGGTATAACCATGTTGTATTACAAGGTGTCTTTTAGGTCATACAAGATTTACACATGGACTGTAAAACATCATTTTGGACTGTTTTTAATAGACAACCATTTTATTTAGAGGTGTGTCCAACTGATTTATTTAAAAATGAATCACCTGAATGTATTTTTGAATTTTTGTGCATATCTGAAATGAAACGTTTTGTTAATTGTATTCCTTGAATATTATATTCAGATGTCTCCATGAAAATAGCCTTGATGCTGGCATGGCGTTAAACAGAGAATTATTGTAAAGAATTATTTTTTTATTTTTTTAATGCTGCTCTTTTGAACTTTTTAGTCACCCTAATCATTTCCACAATTTTTTTTTTTTGTTTTATGTAATAATACACTATATTTTCGACCACATAATTGCAAAAATAATAAAAAAAAAAATCCTTTTGAGTGGTAGTGTGTAGATATAAATAAAAATGTTATATATAATTTATACATTGACATTTCATACATTTATATGCAAGGAAGGTTTACTTAGAAAAAAAAAAAAACTTAATATGTGTATTATCCATCTGTTTTAGACCGATAGGTGTAAAAATAAATGCAGTTGTCAGCTACAAAAAGTTAAATGGCTCAAATCTTCTCTCAATAATTGACTTGATTTAATTATAAAGAGCTTGTCGCTGCACATATCTGACGATCATATTAATTTTATCAGTATTTACAGCGACGATTAGTGTAAGCACATTAGCATTATTCTCTGAGCTGTTTGGCCACGTTGCCCGAGAAATGTGTGATCTATTATATCTGCCGCTGACAGGCTGTTATTGCCAGCAGAAACAATCCATATATCTCTGTCAACACTCTGCTGACTTCAAACACAGTGTTGGTTTTTAGGGTCAGTCACACAGAGTTTCTGTAATTACTGTTTGCTTTGGCCGTTATCTTGTAGGTGTATACCTGCCTCTGTTATGGGAGCAGAGTTTCTGCTGGAAGAGCCCTATTGCCCTGGGTTATACGCGAGGACACTTTTCCGCCTTGGTCGCCATGGAGAACGATGGCTACGATAATCGAGGCGCGGGCGCCAACTTGAACACGGACGACGATGTCACGGTCACTTTCTTGCCGCTGGTTGACAGCGAACGAAAGCTGTTGCACATTCACTTTCTGTCAGCACAAGAGGTGAGAACAGCTCTGGTGACATCTAATATTTCTGAGGGCCTGTTTACACTACAGCTGAATTTGCATTGTGGAGAAAAAAAATGTAAAAACTTTATTTTGTGTGGAGGCTGGGTCGTTTTGTACCCCTTTTTAGACTTCACCGGTGAATAAGGTAAAATATTTAACTAAAACATATGTATAAAAAATGTTTTGTTACTTTGCATAAATATTTAATGTAATAATTATCATTATTTTATTTTATTTTTATTAATTTAGTTGGCCAATGTTTCTTATTTTAGAGTAACTTCATATACTAAAATGACTAAAACTGAAATAAAAATGTATATAAACTATACAGACACATAAAAAAAAAACGTATTAACTAATTTATAAACTATTATTAACTATATATTAAGTAATCAGTCTTAATCTTTAGTAATTAATCTTACTTAACGTTAGTTATTAAAAATACAACCGTTTTTTGCTGGTGCAACAATATAAACATCAGGTCCAATAAATAAACATGAATAGATACTTCTGATTTTAAATGTTGAAATCGACGTTGATAAGATTAATACATGTTTTGAAATAATTTTGCATTGTTAAATAATGTCAACAAATTGAACCTCATTGTAAAATCCTACCAAAAAAATGAATAAATAAGGAAGCTGTGAAATATAAAAATAAAAATGAAGTTAAATTCAAAATATTAGTATTACCAAAGTAGCATTTAAATCCACATAGGGAAAAAAAAATTATATTTTGGATGTTTTTTTTCCACTAGTCAGAAAGAGCCCAAAATCTTAAAATTGACCAGAACAATGCCTACAATGTCTTGCCTTAACAAATCAATAATCTACTTTCTAGTGCGAAACAATTCATTCTATAATCTGAATATTTCTTTTGAAGTACTACACCAAGAAAGAAAGAAAGTAATAGTAAACTGTTTTGCTTGCTCTGTGCTCGGTGCAAAATGCGCGTTTTTGTAATCCGCTGTGGTTGCTGTACCTTGACGCGTTCTGCGATTGGCCAGATGGGGACGGAGGAGCAGCAGGAGCGGATGCTGCGGCAGTGGATGGACTGCTGCGTCACGGAGGGCGGGGTTCTGGTGGCCATGCAGAAGAGCTCCAGGAGGCGGAACCACCCGCTTGTCACTCAGATGGTGGAGAAGTGGCTGGACGGTTACCGGCAGCTCGCCGCTTGCCCGACTCTCTCCGACGGAGAAGAGGAAGAGGAGGACGAGGACGAGTGAAGAGCGTTACTTGACACTACAACGCGGCCCTTTTGCGTCGTCGTCCCCCCCCCGACACACAAACAAACAAACACGCGCCTCTAGCCCCGACCGAACGACAAACCCGAGCTTTCCTCCTTGGTTTTTCTCCCTAATTAATTTGGGTTTGTTGCGAAATAAAGGAATGCAATCATGATTGTATTGGTCTTTACGGAGTACGTTCTTTGCTTTCGTTTGTGTCGTTTTTAATTTGCTGTTGCGATGCTTGTAGTGATTTTAAGAAGAGGAAGGAATACTAGAGGAAAGTATATTTAAATAGGTGAATTGCAACAATTTAAGCACCCTTTTTAAAACGCCAGGTTGGGTTTGTGAGAGAACCGACGCAGATGTCTATTTCTATTTGTGTAGCGTGACTAGACTGAGATTACTAAAACATAATTCACTACAACGCGTTTGAAAACGAGCATCATCTACGAATCGCACGTATGACTTTCGGCGACTGCTTTTCGAAACGGAGCCGTCGTTCCTCACCCGGTCGTTACGAGGAGAACGCAAGAGGACATTTTAACTCGATTTCTAACAGATTTTCTGTATTTATCTGAATAATAGTTTGTGAGCCATAGAAATGAATGCTTTTCCACTCACGCTGTCGTCTCTTGTCGTCCCATCTTCGAACTGCACTGCAAACGTGAACGCTGCAAAGATGAGAAGCGTTAGATTTCATGCCCTTTTGTGGAAGGGAACATTATTTCAGCTCTTTTTTTTTTTTGTTTTCAACGTGGTCCGTTCACTCTTTCAGTTGTGTATTTGTGTGTGTGTCGTTTGTCTTTCGTAAAATGTCCGCCACAGATGTTTCGGTGCACGTTTTTTTTTTTTCCTCTTCACTCGGTTTCCGAAACTCTCGTCATCACATTCAAAGACTCGATGTAGACCAAAGTGAACTTTACGAGGGATCTGTGGAGTGTTTTTGCAGTGCTAATATAACCGGTTAACTGGCTTTGTTTTCCCCTTTTTCACCTCCTGTATTTGTGTCCGGTCCTTCTCACGTTTCTCATCCACATGTTTTATTTTCTTTTTTTAAATTATGTGATAGTTCTGCTACACTATGGTATATTTGATATATAAGGTGGAGACCAAACTTGGTGATATTGAAGACCTAAGTGTTTTGAATGTCCAACTATGAAACTATTATAAAACTTCGAAACAAAACAAAACGTGTGATTTCCTACATACAAACTACACATGCTCATATGTTTGCTTTGTTACGTCTAAGGATGTTGTACCTTGTTTATTAAATTATAACTTTTTAGACTACACATCAGGTTATTGATGCTAAAACAATGCATGTATGCTTCATTAACTCGTATACTCTTTGTATACGAGCAAATTTCTAATATTTCTCCAGTCAATGTCTATAACGTTTTTATTACATCAATAATGTAATTAGTTATTTTCATTTTTGAAGAATGTTGGTAACCAAACAGTTGCTGGTCCCCATTGACTTGGATGGGAACCAGCATATATAAACATTCTTCAAAGTATCTTCTTTTGTGTTACACAAACCTTCTCGATTTTTTTTGAGTGAACTACACCTTTAAGGCAAACAGGTACTTGCGTCGTAATATTCAACATTAATTAATATTCCACAAATATACAAACGCCAACATTAATCAAGGTTTTAATGATGCACAGTGTGAAGTCAAAACCTGACAGCTTTTCTTTTTTTTTTTTTAATTACTAACCCTGGGGAAATTATAAAGAGAGTGTAAACATTTCATGCTGTGGCTGTAATGAAACCTACCTTGCGACAGATTTGTTCAGATGTAAAGATAGAAAAAAAAACTAGTAAAAAGGAAGAGGATCAAAATGACATTTGTTTTAATTTCATCATAAAACTCCCAAAATTTGAAAGCTTAGACTGTTTTTTTTATTAAAAAAGTAACCAAGAAACAAGCTTGCTGTAGTTATAAAATGCCAGGCCTGCTCTGTTTAGCACCTAAAGTTTTGTTTAAACATCAACTGAAAAAAAAGTGATAAAAAAAAATAACTAAAACTAAATAGTTATATTATCAGCCCCGCGTCTCACAGCTAACATGCTTAACCTTCTGTAGCTTGTATGTTGTGTGCCGATAACAGACAGCATCACAATGTGCCATAGGAAAAGATCTAATTAATTGTGAAGGTTACAGCCAATGAAATCAACTTTCGGCCTCTGTGATTATTCTGTAGTAATTTAAGTTCATCCGTAGAAAATAGGATTGGAAGGTTTCACGAAATAATAGTCCAAACCCAAACCACTGACAGGTAGACCTCTGAGAAACTCAGGGAACTGAAATATTTAATTGGCATTGAGCACAAATGACAACAGAGGGTAAAGTCAGGAATCAGAGTTAATATATAACAAAAAAAAAATGTGTAAGACTGTATAATGACATGTTAAAGGTACAGCCCCTCCGGTGTCCCCTCCTGCTTCTTGTACAGGACGTTCTCTTTGGACTTTTTGAAGTCTTCATTCGTAACTTTCATCCTTCGTTCCCTCAGAGCCATCAGTCCTGCCTCTGTGCAAATGGCCTGGAAGAAAAACACACAAAATCACTAACTATCGTCGCTTCCGTGCCGACTGCATAACCACCATGGACCAACGGAAGCTCAAAAGGTGTTTAGAGTCAAAACGAACTCCAAAAAGTAAGCTTCATTTGGCCTGATTTTGTTCGAAATTACATCATTTCAGTTCGTCCTTTGGTTTCATTTGTATATCGAGTAAATGATGGGACAATGTTCATTTAAACCTAAGTTTATCGTAAATTAGTCAGACGGGGTCAAGTGAAGCACATCATTGTGTTCTGCGAGACGCCGTTTTCCCGTGCAATCCAATTCTATTTAATTAAAAGGCCTATTGATGCCACCTTGATGTCAGCACCGGAGAGGTCGTCTTTAGCCAGGATGAGGTCGTCCAAAGTCACGTCATCTGCCACCGTCATCCTGCTGGTGTGGATCTGAAAGATTCTGCGCTTGGTTTTCTCATCCGGCAGGGGGAACTCGATCTTACGATCAATTCTACCTGTGGAATCACAAAAGACAAACGCCTCATTTTAGTCCGCTTTTTTAATGTAATGATGTGCACTTTAAAACAAAAGAAACACTGAGGCTAGTGTTTGTGACATCAGACGTTTGCGTCTGGCCGGTGAGTCCACTTTGATTCAATTAGCATGTAAAACCCACATCAGAAATAAACACGGTAAGCCGACTAATTCACCTGGTCTAATGAGAGCTGGGTCAAGTGTCTCTATCCTATTAGTAGCCATGATGACTTTAACATCTCCACGGGAGTCAAATCCATCCAACTGGTTTAACAGCTCCAGCATTGTTCTCTGGATCTCACGCTCTCCTCCTGAATTGGAGTCGTACCTGAACATCCAAATGTTAGTGTTTACCACCGTTTATAGCAAAAATAATTCACTCTGTACTTTATATAAACACACCTGAGGCCACAGATAAATGTGATTTTCTATAGTGGAATAATATATATATATATATATATATATAAATAATACATAAATAGTAGAATACATATAGCTTGTCAGAGTTAGTTGAATGAATTATGTTATTAGTGAATATAGTGTTAATAATAGTATTTAATATGTTAAAAAAAAAAAAAAAATATAATGTAATAAAATGCACATTTAAACATAGAATTTTATTACATTTAAAATTTTATCCAGCAAAAAAAAAATTTAACTGTTCAAAATTCACAGTAAAGGCAATAATAAAAAAAAAAACTTCTACAGTAAGAGTCTAGGATTTCAATATTGATAATTATAGGAAATGTTTCAGGACTCAGGACTGGAGTAATGATGCTGAAAACTTAGCTTTGCATCATAGGAATAAATTACTTTTCTAAATATACGCAAATAGAAAACGGTTATAAAATAACATTTTAGGTCAAACTAAACGCAGCCTTGGTGAGCCAACCCCTTCATGCTCACCTCTTTGTGCCGATAGCGTCAATCTCGTCTATGAAGACGATGGACGGAGCGTGTTCCTCGGCCACTCTGAAGAGCTCTCGCACCAGTTTGGGACCATCACCCAGGTATTTCTGAATAAGCTCTGAGCCCACTACCCTCAGGAAGGTGGCAGACGTCTGGTTCGCCACCGCTTTTGCCAGAAGAGTCTTGCCTGCACATCGGCAATACAGAACATCAACACTAAAAAAATAGACAAGATACAGATGCGTTTTAAGACCCCTCAGGCTGACCTGTTCCCGGTGCACCGTACAGAATGACCCCTTTAGGTGGCTTTATTCCCATCTCTTCATAATACTCTGGATGTGTGAGGGGAAGCTCCACAGACTCCTAAATGAACATATGCAAGGTCAAACATGCCTTAGAGTTAATTAATTCATGTTATTGTGCAGGATATCATCCGTTTATGTAATTCAAAAGAACACATTTTATCAAAAACTGCATCTGCTTCGGAATTCAATTTAATTAAACAGGTGACATAATCAAGAACAATCAGAAAAGCTCCCAATAAGAAATGTAAATAAATGTATTTATTTTTTATATAATTTACTTCATAGGGTTAATTTAAATTATTTGTTTTAATTAATTCATTAAAAT
Source organism: Puntigrus tetrazona (assembly GCF_018831695.1). Taxonomy (NCBI): domain Eukaryota; kingdom Metazoa; phylum Chordata; class Actinopteri; order Cypriniformes; family Cyprinidae; genus Puntigrus; species Puntigrus tetrazona. The sequence goes on along the minus strand of NC_056715.1, from coordinate 2,022,045 downwards.
AAAACCAAATGAAATTAAGATATTTATTTTGATGAATACAATGCATGTTTAATTTTAAAACCAATCAAGATACAAAAACAATTCTGAAATTAAATCAATTTTATGGTGCCTAATCTATTACCTTGATCTCTTGAATTTGGCTGTCCAGACCTCCGATGTCTGCGTACGTTTCCTGTGGGGCTTTCTCTACTTTCATTACGGTCACCAGAGGATCCGTGTCATCCATCAGCACCCCGATTACCGCATGAACCTGCAAACATTTACAGAAATTAATAAAACAATAATTTAATAACGTTATCATGGACAAGTAACAAAAACGTTCAAAAATTAGGTATAAAACGGACTTTTGTATTCAAATAAAGTCAAGCAAGTCAGTCAGTATTCGTGTCTATTTATCTTCCAGGTTTTATAGGGTCTGTTGAGTTATTTTTCATAACTTACTAACCTTGTGGTTCAGTAACACGGAGCAGCCGGGCTCAAGGAGGTCTTTATCTACAAATGACAGAATACTGACGTAATGTTCAGATCCCACTGACGTCGACACAATGGCGTGATTATCATCAATGATCTCCTCCAGAGTTCCCACGGACATGGGCGTCCCTCTGAGGTCATCAACTTTAGATCTCTCCTCCTGAAAAAAAAAAAAAAAAAAAAAAAAAAAAAAGACAAATCACAATAAATACTGGGCTTGATTGGATCTAGAATTGTCTTTCTAGATTTACTGTCTTTCATTAAATATTTATATTCTGTAATGCCTCTTGTTTTTTTGTGGTTCTTCTGATTTAAAATAAAAACAGCATCAATTATACAAAAAAAAAAAAATTAAAAATGTGCTCGCCTCTTGTTTCTCCTCCAGGGGTTTCATCTGCTCCTGGTTCCTGATGAACTCCTCCTCCATCAGCAGATAGTCTTTAATTCTCTCTTGTTTGAGGAGTTTCAGTCTGCACTGCGTGTGCGGAGTGACTGAGGAAGAGGAAAAGACAATGACAGCTCAGGATTTTATGAATCTCTATTATCTATGTAACAGCCTCTTGAAAGATATAAAGGTATAATGTTTATTTTACCCAGAGGGAGTTTGCTAGCAGCATCTGGTCCCTTTACTTTCTTCTTCCTTTTCCCAACTCGTGTGGGAATGGGAGGCTCGTACTTCTTTTTCTTATCCTGAAATTCAATGCACAGAATTTAATAATCAGACAGAAATTTGTCCATTTTAAATGCTAAAGTTCTCCAAGATCAACCACTTCATAGACTTGCATCTGTTTCTTTTTATATTACTTAATAGTAGTGAGTTTTGTGTGTGTGTGTGTGATAAATATTCACTTTGTCATCTTTCTTTCCTCCACCAGGTCCTTGTCCTCCACTCTGACTTTGACCCTGTAAAAAAAAAATCAAACATTAATTTAACCTGATGTATGAACTAATTATATTTAGTTTTTTGTTTCATGAATTTGACACACATATACACACGTGTGTGTGTGTGTGTGTGTGTGTATATACATATATATATATATATATATATATATATATATATATATATATATATATATATATATATATATATATATATATATATATATATATATATATATATATATATATATATATATATATATATATATATATATATATATATATATATATATATATATATATATATATATATATATATATATATATGTGTGTGTGTGTGTGAGAGAGAGAGAGAGAGATGATAGATACACTACAAAAGGATTTATTTACATTCAATAAGGTAATAACATTTGTAAATTGTAAATTAATTCGTATCGTATTTGTTTACATATAACGTTATACACCTGAACATTATAATGCATGTTTTTGACAATGACACACACATTCATGTAATTTTTATTAATAGGTGACTATAATAAGAATAGCGCGTTGCCATTATGAATCATACATTTATTTTCTTTTTATATAACGCCTCGATTAAACGCTAACACAACAAGCGAACTTTCCTGCTTTTCTGTCTAACAAACAGTGCAATAGAGACAAACGTCTAACCATTTAAAATATGCATAATTAATTTCTAAACCACAAATTCATAAGCATATATTAAATAGGCAAAACAAACTATTTAAAAAAAGAAAATAAGTTAAAAATGCTGGCTCACCATTGTCGTTTGGTGTCTATTTCTTCTTCTGCACTAACAGATCGAGACAAGTGTGTCGCCTCCGCCACCTTCTGGAGAGGAGAGCACATTGACTGACGTCTTCAGTAATTCTTAATAACTTTGCCAGCGCAAATTGGTTAACGGTGTTTGTAATTATTGAGCAAGATGGTTATTAATTAGCCGCTTTTATTTTTAACGATTTAACCCCACAAGTGGCGCTTACGCGAATAATATATCGCGAGAGCGCACTGTTTGCAACTATACGGTTAAAGTCTCGCGATACTTTCACAGAACGAAGGTTACCGTCTTTCGTCTACCCCGCTCAATAATGCGTGAACCCGAATAAAATAACGGGGAGAGTGGAAACCTTTAAGTCTGTGGAAGATTTTAATGCATGTCTTCAACAGTACGAGGAAGACACGAACACAAAGTTTATCGTTTTGAAGAATGATCGTGTATTTGGCAAAAATGGTACGTTAAAAAAATATATCATATCTGAAACTTTAGATGTTTTAATATATTTTAATAACGTGCCGTTATTACTACTACTAATACTCAAGTTAGTGATCTCACCTAACCTATCCCTAGATATTTCCTGACGCAAAACGCATGCTTATAACAACGTACTAATATCTAGAAATGTGCATCTTGATAACTGATTCATTTTTGAGCGTTTTAGCAACCACCTAGCAACGCCCTAGCAACCATCGGCAACTATTCACTATACATCTTCATATACAAATACATTCTTCTGTATTTTTTTTTTTTTCTTTTTAGATCTGACTGTGGAAAAACATCTACAATGGGAAGTAAAGATTGTCCCTTTTAATGACATGCCTTTTAAGATAATTGGGAAAATATATATATATATATATATATATATATATATATATATATATATATATATATATATATATATATATATGTCACCAAGGAAGAGATAAACATGCCGAGGCCAAACAAAGACGTCAGGAGAGGAAAGTAAGAGCTTCACACACATGTCCTATCATATTTGCATATGACCTTTTATAGTTAAAATGGCTTTTGTTGTGTGTGTACTCTGTTTCAGGCACTAGGTGACGGAGATTCATGCCTCGAAACAAGACGCTTAGTGCAGCAAACCAAAAAAATGGGTTGTCCTGCGACCATAAATGTGGTTCATATTGTAAAGATTCCTGAGTATAAAGTAAGACCCTTACGACATTCTGTCAGATCAGTAGTATTTGTGACAAAAACTCTGTTTCATCTGCACTTGGATATAAATAGTTTGAAATTAATGTTGTGCGATTGTCTAATATATTAACACTATTGAGCATCAAGCAATACAGTTTATTTCTTCCTTGTAAAATCAGACATTTTTTCCTAGCAAGTCTCATTCGACCGTCTTGTCGTTGTCTTGCAAATGTCAGACATATCTGTAAACTGTAAGAGTATTTTTGTGGTTTTGGTGGCCGGATAACTGAAGATAATACATATCAAGTCATCAGCTGTTAGAGAAACACTAAGAAATGTTTGGCCAGTTTCTCAGATATTAAAGAGCATTAAAACCACCCAATTTTTAAAAAAGCTATGTGCCTTAGGATTGATCTGTTATGACAGCCTAATGTGACATAAAACTAATACTTTTCATTCAGCAAGGGTGTATTATATTTCTCAAAAGTGACAGCAAAGACATTTTTTAAGGCTACAAAATATACCTATTTCAAATAAATGTTGCTCTATTAAATTTCCTGTTCCTCAAAGAATCCTGCAACTGTCTTTAAAATGGATGATAATCAAAAAATGTTTATTGAGAAGCAAACTACCATGTTAGACTGAATTATAAACTTTTGAACAGTACTGTTTTCTGCCTGCACCTGCAGGAATCAAGAGACAAAATTGTCACCTGATTGAATCAGCATAAAATGACATTCAAAACCAGCTTTGTTTCAGTACTATGATGTATTTTAAAGTGAAAAGGGTGCACAAAGAACCGGATTAGTGATGTCTGTCTAAAAAGGGATGCTGTATCAGAAATGCACATGTATTAATGACTCCATCACGAAAAGACCAGAACTAAAGTCAGTTTGGATTTCATGTCGGCTTTCTCTGGACGTTGATTGATGTTTCATGTTGCAGAAATGTTTTTATCGCATTCAGAACTCTTTAAAACGATTAATTGACAGGTTGTACGTTGTAGGGAAGTTCCTCTCGTGAGGAAGAGGATGGTAGTGTGGTGAAGATGCTGCCGTGCGTGCAGACGCCGCGGCAGAGCAGGCTTATGTTACTGTATGGACAACACATGTGCTTCCTGGAAGAAACCCGTCGAGCTGGCAGGTGTGTCGGTGGTGCATTTAATATTATTTCGTGCGCAATAATCCAGAAATTTCACTAAAACATAAAATGAGAACGTTTTTACTTGCCTTACAGAAATTCACTGCCGCTTTTCTTTCTGTGGGTGAGGACCTTTGTTGGAGCGTTTGTCACTCAGACAGAGACTAAAGAGGACATCGCAGAAGCCTTGAAGGTGTTTCAGAAGTGGAATTCGGACTGGAATCGGTCACTCTTCAAAGTGGACTTGGGACAGCGGCATTGGGATTCGGCATGACAAATGTAACAGATGTATCTGATTTCAGATCACCAGTTTTCCCTTAAAGTGCCCCTATTATGAAAATGGCCTTTCGTTACGGTGTGTAACACAGCTCTAAGTGAATGATAACATCCTGAAACGTTTTAAATCTAAAAGTGCACCGTGTATAAAGTTACCATCTCAAAAGAAACAGTCAACTCTGAATCATTTGAAATGAGTCATTTTTAAAATGAATCCAACGCTATTTCATGCAGATGGACGCAATATCAACCTTTCGTAACCCATAATAGGGGCAAAACCTTAAATATTTACCTTTTCATCATTTTCTGACCTAAATGTATCACTTTTAGTGATTTAAAATATATATGAGTTCCTCAAAGTGAAATGGGCCACAGAAGCAAGAGCGATTAATATTATTTCATGTTATATTAATTTCATAATATTATTTTAGTTCTTGATTTTAGAGATGTTGAAGGCCATTAAATCTGTATGCTAAATTAATGATTTATGTTAACCTCTCCTTGTAGTCTTTCAACCCATTACTAAATAGCTGCTCCAAAATGTTCTAACATCAGATTTCTTGTCTTTATAGGCTCTAAAGTGCTCCTCTGTGATGTTCATCCTGAGAAGGCATGGATGGAGTAGACAAGAAAAAGGACAACGGTATGGCATCTCAGAAAGAGGTTCTTAATCTTCTACAGGCCATTGCAGATTCTCGGACGAATGAGGAGTTGGAGAACAAGAGCGTTTTCCTTCAACAACAGTCCAATGAGAAGCTGAGAACGTTGGTGAGCATTTGGCTTGATCTTGCAAAGGTGAGCATTTTTTCTTGTTGTCGGTTCTGTTATTAATCAGTAATGATGAGAGTGTAAAAACAAGTGTGATGCAAGATATGCTCTTCTATTTCCTTAACTAGAAGTGGGTGAATGTGTTCGGAAACGAGTACCTGAATGTGGCCGCTTTTAAAAATAAAGGTGTTGAAAGACAAAAGGATGTTCTGAAGCATGTACACCTCAAGGGACAGCAAAACTGCAGCCTCAACAAAACGCTAGTAGCCACTGTGAGAGACTTCCTGCCGAGATCTTACGAAAAGTAAGTACTGGCATCAGTCATTTTTAACCCCTAACTTAGATAAAGAAATAAAATAAAACAATTTGCTGAATGAAATGGAAGTCTTTTAGTTTTTTATGGATAGTGACCGTTTTTTTGTGTGTGATTATCCAAAAAAAACATCATAAACAGAAGAAAAAGTATATTTTACCTATTAATAGAAAGACACACACACACACACATACACAGTACACACACACACACACATATATATATATATATATATATATATATATATATATATATATATATATATATAATATACACACACACTCTCACACATGCGTGAGTTTGTGTATACACGTATGTTTTGTTTTGTGAAAAAATATTTGTGTGTGTGTATATATATAATGTGTGTGTACATAAAGGTAACTAGTATAATAATATTATAAGGTTTAATATATCACTTATACATTGTAGAATATTAGTATAATGTATTGATACTATATTAGGAATAATACGACCTAGATATGTTTTTGGTGAGATTCATTTGATGATTTGAGAGCTGACAATAAACGGAATTAACTAAAAAAAAAACGTATTTTCCATATACAGGTATGTTGAATTGAATATGAAAAGCTCAAATGGCTCACATAAATGTAGTGGAAATGAGCCTTTTTATGTAAGAGGCAGACCAAGAATTATCACATCATGAAAAGGCACCGAGAATCACTGCTTTACTGCGTGAGTGACATAACATCTGCTGGTGAGAACGTCTTCATTTTTCAGAGTCAGACTTCCAAGGAAAAACATCAGTTGAACTTTGGAAAAGACGACGAGATGCCTTCGTGTACATGCATGGACTGGCGGAGTCATCTTTTACCTCAGTTCCTGGTTGGAGCTGGGAGAATCTGAGCGCTGTGTACAGGAACAACCCTCTCTTCACGTTTGACGAGGTTTGCCTGGGACAATGTGGTATACTTCCTTTGATCCGTTGATCCTCAATGTCCAAACCTTCGGATCTGTTAGAAGAGAGTTTTTGAAGAAGAGATCGTATGTGGAATAGTTGATGAGAGCGATCCTAGTACATTTTTGTATCACTTCCCTTAATCATGAGAGAGATGCTGCGCCTCCAGTTACCAGAGAGATGTCCGTAATTAATCAAAATTAATTATTAATATACTCTCCTTCCTCACAGATCAAAAGAGACCATCCTCAGTACTGAGCGAGAGAGAGAGCACTCCTCTGCTCTGGCCATTTGATAATACCTAGAATATCAAAAATCATCCTGGCGCAGATCTAAAGAAGAAAAAAGAAGTGTGGCATCTCGTTAAACTCTGGAACAATCTCCTAATTTCGGGAAGCATTGACATGCCAGTTTACAGAATGGGACGCATCTTTTCGATTCAATAACCGATCTTTTATTATTCGGATCTGTTAGAAGATATAAGGCGACACACTCACCACGAGGACATCCTTGAACTTTCCTGTTCGCCACCATCCAAGAAAATGTGTTAAGCATCCACCAGACACCCAGAGACACTTCCAGTCCCCAAAAGATGCTCCGTATGTGGAATAGTTGATGAGGGCAACCCCTACAAGTGACTTCCTACAGCTACATTTTTAAGGTATCACTTCCCTTAATCATGATTTGTGGTTTTAGTCATTTATGTCATTAAAATGCAATTCTTATGAAGGGAATGTAATTCTGCTGTAATTACTACTTACAGCGGATACAAATAATTGTAATTAATCAAAATTAATTATTAATATACATTTCTTTTAGTTAATTTGCTGCAATAGTATAAAATGCAATTAATTCTTGTGATACAACACTGAATTTTCAGCATCATTACTCTAGTGTTCAGTTCATACATATACTGATTTGCTGCAAGAAGCATTTCTTATCATCGATGTCAAAAACAGGTGTGCTGCTTTACATTCTGAAATATTTAGTATGCTTTGATGAATATAAATCATACAAATGAATAAACCCTTACTGCGTAATTGCACTTTTTCTGTGAAGACATAAGTTAGAGTTACGAGGAAAATAATTGTACACGTATCAACCACAAGTGAGTGTTTTTAATCAGAATATTACTCACAATTCACCGGGATTCAACTGTTGAACACGAAGACGTCTGTGGTTTGTGGTTGGAAAGAAACGCTCGGCTGTGGTCGATGCACACCTCTATAAAAACAGCTTCACTTGCTTCTGAGGAGCCCATCTGAACCGCGATTCTGAAAGCTTTGTCTTCACATCGGTTAGAGACCTTCTGCTAAGATGCTCCGCAACATCTTGCTTGTCGGCTTTCTTGTAAGCGCAGGTAAAATAATCACCAATTCGGTTCTAAAATGACTTTTGTAGGGATAATAATTTGTCTTTTGATTGTAATATATTCATTTAAACTTTTTTTTTTATTCATTATTGTCAATTTATTTGTAGTCTGTGCAGCTCATTGGGAAATTCGTGAGGTGGACTCCGCTGAGGACCAAGATGAAGGGATCTCGGTAAGCAAATATCTGTTTAATAAGACTGGGGGAAAAACATTACACTCGTTTGCATTTCATTAACAGGGGATCGATACTAAACGAGCAGCGCAGTTTGTTGCATTGTCTCTTTTGAGTCAGCGCAGAGGGATTTGGAGACTACTGCTTTATTGTCACACGATTCGTGTTTGTTTCATATTGTGATGTTTTTCAGGCTGACGTCACGCCCAAGCAGCAAATCGGCGTTTGCAGTATTTGCAAAAGTGTCATGAAGGCGGTGAAAAAGAAACTCTCTGCTAATGCTGATGCGGTGGGTATCATGTTTAATTATCGAACTGACCGTGCATCTCGCAACAACTTTGACCAAATTCAACATTTTTATTTGATATATTCCATTTTCTGCCGTCTCTGTTTGTGGTTACTGATTTCTGGACACCCTGTCAATGATTAGATATACATATATCATTTTAGGTTAAAAAAAATTATAAATTTAGTGCAATACTGCCATTTTTTTGGTAGTGACCAAATTCAACATTTCCCTCAGGAGGAAGTCAAAACCAAGCTGAACAACACCTGTGAAAAAATGAAGTTGCTGAGCGGCCCATGCAAGAAATTAGTTAAGAAGTATCTGCACTCTATAGTTGATGAGCTGATGACGGATGACGGGCCAAAGACCATCTGTACTAAAATTCATGTCTGCAAGTACGTGCACGGAAATACCCATGCCAAAAAAATGGCATGTCCCCCCACAGTAATATGGTGCTAATATGATTAAAGGATTGTTTTTTTTCCTTCCAGGCCAAAACTACCACTAAAGGAGTTCATTTTTATGCGTGATCGATTGGCGATTGACGATGACGATTTTGAATGATCAGTGGTTGTTTTGAAAGCATTACGGTAATAAAATATACGAATAAAGCAATCAATTCTGTGTTTTCTTTTTTATTATTGTTTAAGACTTAAGCTAAATCCAAAGGCAGAATAAAACCGCATTCAAATATTCATGTTCTCGACGGCAGCAGAAAATCAAATAATAATAATTTTTCCCTGTTGCTTCGTCAGCGAGGTCTAAATAAAAAAAAAAAAACAGTTTCCACCAATGACTGGAGGTGTTTTAGATAAGAGCATTAAAATGTATATGATTACATCTGAAGCGAATACGATTTGCATATAGTTGCTGTTAAATGTTGGGTTCTTGTGGCTAAGCACGAGACTTCTGTCACATCTAGGACAGGGCTCTTATCACGGTAGTGTGCTATCACACCACGTACTGTGCCATGTCCGATTTGATGATGGCGTTTCTGAATGGCATCTTAAAAAGCTTGACTTGTTTGACCAATACATAAAATTTCACACTTTTATGCAGCCCTATAAATTCAGCCACTTGGTAAACTTATTAAACGAAACGTACAATATCACAAAAGATTTCTAGATTAAATAATTGTTGATTTTAAATGGTCTATTCATCAAAAACCCTGGAAGAAATGTTTCTTGAGCAGCGGTTCAGCATATTAGAGTGATTTCTGAAGGATTGTGTGACACCGAAGACCGCAGAAATCGCATAAATAAATGACGTTTTAAAATAAAAATACTAATAATATTTCGCGATGTTTATAAATGTAACAAATGCAGCCTTTGCATTTGAAAAGCTTTTAAACGATGTCCAATTTTGGTGATGTCAGTGGCGGAAGATCAAGTTCTTTCCATTTAAAGCGTGGTTGTAGTTTGGGCCAAACAACCAGCTCAGCCTTTAAACTTGCTCTCTGGGCGCTAAACGAGAAAAGGCTAAATGTTAAAAAGCCAGATGAAGCAAAACGGCCACACCAGACCACCGCAGAGATTCAGGAGGAGAGCTAGGCATGAGATAAGTAGGACTGGTAACCTGCATGGCACCGTCTAATGAGGTCACGAGGCTCTCTGACATGAATGTGGCTATTTAGACCAACGGTTCCCGCATTAACACTCATCATCAGTCATTTACTTTCAGCACACCCACCCCTCAACACATCCTCTCTAACACTTCTCTTATAAAACAATAGACTTCTCATGTGGCAAACGGACACCTTAAATGAACAATTTATTTAGTCAAGGCTATTGCTAGAGCCATATTGTTGCATCAATGCTATTAAAATAATCACTATTGATCTACAGAGCCACTGACATTTTCCTTTATGTTTTCATTATACTTTATTTCTGATCTTTAGCTTACATAATTAAGTTAACATAATATTGCTCTTTTATATTACATTTTTATATATCGTGATGCATGCTTGATTTTGTGATGGTGTTGTAATTTTTTTTAACAATAATGTTTTTTATTTGATATATTCCATTTTCTGCTGTCTCTGTTTGTGGTTACTGATTTCTGGACACCCTGTCAATGATTAGATATACATATATAATGTTAGGTAAAAAAAATAAATAATTTAGTGCAATACTGGCATTTTTTGGTAGTGATTTTTGCTCATTATTTATATTTTGAACAATAATTACCAATAGTTACTGGTTTCTGGACACCGCGAAAATATAAGCTCCGGTCAGTAGGATTCACTATCGCTTCAAATGCAAAAGGCTATAAAGATCTGAAGACAAAATTGAACACAACCACACAAACCATTTCCTCCCTTGTCACATCTTTCTCACACTGACTGATGTTCAGATATCTGGTACTATCAGAGCATCTTTGCCTTTTTTAAAATGTGGTCATGAGACGGCAGAAGCTTATTGCGAATCTCTTTTTTATTGTAGGCCAAGTATGAGAGATAAGAAAACTAATTCAATAAAACGGCCTCCTGCCGTGCATTTGTTGTGTGGAGGGGTTTGTGTTTTAGCATATGTTTGCAGGTCGTCAAACGTGGCTGCTGTGGCGGAGGTGTGAAAACAGCCTACGGATCAGAAGATGCGTGGGTGCTGGTAAAGATGATGAAAATTAACACAAACTCATCATTCATTTGCAATTAGTCATTTAGCAGACTTTTATCCAAAGCCACTTGCAAAAGAGGACAATGGAAGCAATCAAAATTATCGTCTCAGTTGGCTCAAGTACACATAGCAAGTTTTTTTTTTATTATATAATAAATAAAAATAATACACGGAGTAGAAAAGCTAGTGTCTGTTTTTGCATGCGATTTCACAACAATATGCAAAAACACTTATACTCAACTAACATGATTAAGTATACGATCGTGGCCAAAAATATTGGCACCCTTGGTAAATATGATCGAAGAAAGCTGTGAAAATGAATCCGCATTGTTGATCCTTATTTAATAAACTCGCAAAAATCTAACCTTTCATTGGAGAAACAGAATCAGAAACAACTTTATTGCACATACGAGGAATTTGTTTTACGGTGCAACACGACAACAAGACAAGACAGGTAATAAAAAGAATTGTATACAATATACAAAATATAAAAGGTGCAAAAATACAATATATACTATAAACATTCAAGTGTAAGAAGGGATTATGTTTGTGCAGTGTTATGTGCAAATCTGCATGTTAAATAAATAAGTGTTCTCAAGTGTTCATGACATGGACTGCCTCGGGGAAGAAACTGTTCCTTAACAGAATAACAGTTGACAGAATCCTCAGGTCAGGTCAGAGGTCATTGAGTCATTTTTTGTGTTGTTTTTGAGGTTTGTGATGCCATGTGTCTAAACAAGCTGTCCAGGACCCCGAGCAGAAATACAGGTCCACAACATAAAAAATAAAGCAGTACATCTCATTGTACGCATGGCGCAATTTTTAACCCTGCGTTCACCAAACCTGATAAAAAGCTAGTTTTTTTGTTTCATCTGACCATAGAAGCCAGTCCCATCTGAAGTTCCAGTCTGATAACTGAATATGCTGGAGTTTGTTTGATAGGTCAATTATGTCCAATGTGTATTTTAGAAAAATACTGATTTTATAATGATATTTCCCCCCATTTTAAATTCTTATTATCCAGTGAAAGGTCAGATTTTTTTGTACATTTTTAAAATAAAAGATCAAAAGGATTAACAATGCAGATTAATTTTCATTTTCTTTGATCGTACATATATATATATATATATATATATATATATATATATATATATATATATATATATATATATATATATATATATATATATATACACAGGTTGGACAATTAAACTGAAATTTAGTGTTGGAGGTTTCAAGGTTATATTTGACAATCGTTATTTAAGATTCATTGCAGAGTTTGAAGGTTTAATAAGCACAGTTTTGCTTAAAATATTGCAATGCACATTAAATTATGGCTGACATATCCGAATTTAAAAGACAACAAATTGGCGATACACGTACCGTATGTATTTAAAACATTAACCTCATAACATTATATAATATAAATGTATATATATTCTAAATGTTCTAAATGATATATCATTTATCTAAATGTATACACGTATAATGTCATTATTCACACTGGCTGCGTTCACACAGCAGCAGAATACGGTCGTCAGTCCTGTTAATACGGTTACTGTCACACACGTTCGGTTTTTAACTTCAAGTGACGGAGAAATGAGCCGCGTGATTCAAATGCTCCGCTCTCCACCCAAATTTGAAAGCTGCTGTCGGTTAATAAAGGTTTGTCGAAAGAACTCGCAGCTGGATCGGATACTTGTCGAGTCAGAAAGTGATTAGACTTTCATTTTTAAGGATGCCGCCATATTTGACTATATACTACTTCGGGCGTTGTCGCTATGGTTACTGGTGTAAGGAGCGAAATAAAAACCTGTAATGCAATAAGACTAATCTGAGAAGGGATATCCAAAGGAACGAAAGGACTTCAAAAAGAGAGTAAACAACACCCGTTTTTGACCATCTCTCCCTGTTGCTCACCCTCTTCACCTCTGCTCTTCCTGCTTCCCCTCCTTCTGCCCAAAAGACTTGGCTTAAAGTTCATTTCACTTTCATGTTTGGTCTCATTTGAAAGGTCTCAGTGCGATTGGTAAATTGGTCTCAATTTCACAGTAATCACTTATATTATGGAAAAGATTAAGAACTTGGTAGAACTGTGTTCTGTGGAAAAGGGGTGTGTCTTCCTTTTGGGTCTCTGAAAGTGTTCCAAACCAAAAGGTTTTTACAACAAAATTTGGGATCTCTTTGTCTCTAAGACGAGGTATAATGACCTTTTCTGTTTGTTTTATTTTTGTACTGCTGATCAGTTGTGCAAATGTTTATGAATTTAACCAATTGGAAACCATTCTTGCCTGGCAAAATAAACGTTAATCTTATAGTATTGTCTGAAATAACTTTTCTAGTAGGTTAGTGACTTGCAATGGATGGAGCCGGGGGCACGTTTTTGAGATCTTGACTTCTGGCCACCAAACTGGCTTAGCGTGCTATTGCTTAGGGAACGCTTAAAAAGTTACTCTTTTTGAGTCTATCGAGGAGATGGCTGCATTAAGGTAAGCGATCTACGGGGTAGCCTCTGACTAAGACCTGGACTAGCCCAGATGTGTCGTGAGTCTGTTCTGGCCAAACGAGGTCTCTAAGCGACCCAGACTCCTAACGAACGATAAGTCGAAACTAGGAAGTATTATAGTTAATTAACGATCCAAATTTAATCACAACTAGAGGGATCAGCAGTTACATTTAAATATAATATAACGAAAATCAAGAAAGATTGGAGTCGGATAAAATTATGTGAAGGGTCAAAATTAAAATTGGAAAAGCAAAAGATTAGAAATTGCCTTTCTATTTTAGAACATTTATTATATAAACCATAACTTAACCTTTGTTTAGCTTTGTAGTTTAATGAATAGTTGATGGATTTCAGTAGTAGCCTATTGTTTAGTTTAAAGAGTTTAGTTCATATATCTTTGGGCGGGGAGCAAACTGTCTCGCCCTTTTGAGAAATAATGTCACATGTATATTTTCATCAAGGTCTTTTAAACAGATGACAGTTTAAGAAATAGAAATGAGAACATGTGGTAAGCTGTGAAAACCATTAAACACCATGCAACACTCAAATTAAGGAAGTACCCTTTTCTCAAGAGTCAAGGCCAGCAAAAAAGAGTGATTAATAACGATTTATCGTTCATCTCAAATAGTCAGCTAGAGAAGGCTTTGTTATTTGTATCACACGTACAGGAAGATGTAAAAAATGTGCTATGTGTCATGTTCATGCTCATCTCACTTCACAATGCCTGTGGTTTCTGCTTGAAGACAGCAGTGCTTTATAAAACGAGACACCAAAGATCTTCAGCAAACGAGCAGAAGGTTTTCTGCCTCATTGTGTTCAGACTCTTTTGCCAAACAAGATGCCGCGGAGCATCATCCTGATCAGCCTGCTGATTTCCTCAGGTAAACTTAGCACAAATCAGTTGGTTATCTTTATCCATATATTAGTCTATACTTTGCGTCTCTAGCTAAAGAACGTTCTCTGCATAGAACGATTTGGACAAGCTTATGTCTATGATGTGCAATGCGGCTCACTCTATAACCAGCTTGAATGTGCCCAACATATACACTGTTTATCTAAACTCGTGCAATATATTCAATTACTATGCTCTATATTCATCATGCATTTTCTTCAGTTTGTGCTTCTCTTCACTGGGAAATGCCCAAAGAAGTGTCTACTGGAAATGAACCTGAAGGAGGCTCTGTGAGTTGTTCTCAACCTAATTTATTGCGACCCCCCTTTTGCATTCACTTGTAAAATAATATAGTAAACTGGTGATCAAAATGTATGTTTAATATAGAATTTTCTTTGACTTTTGAAGATTGCATGCATTTCTCTTATTTATTTTTCTTTTCAGTCATTTTTTAATGTTTCTACGCTTTCCTTCACTGCGTAAACTTTCATGATAACTTAGCTTAATGGTTATTTTACACATATATCACAATTCACAAACTGTTATTTGGAAAACGACACGACCTGTTTGCATGACAATGGTAGAATTTATAACTGCCTATTTAATTGGCCAAACGACCACAATATTATTATCTTCAGCTGATTAATCCCACTGGCTGATGTCTTTAGAGGTCAGATATCTGCCATGCACTAAAATGTAACTTAAAGATCGAGATTGCAATGGTTTTCAAACAGCTCATCACGGTCACTCTGAAATGGTAGATTCTACTGTATATGCAATATACATAAACTAATGACTCCAATATGCTGGCTTGTGTTTTAATAGGGTGAAATACAAACGGAACAACTCCCCGGACTGTGCTGGGCTTGCAAGTGGGCAATGAAGAAGATGAAAAAACAGATCTCCAATGGAGCAACTCCGGTTGGTATTTTTTTGAAAAACAATTAATTAATGTGAGCGGCTTAATGTTAGCTTCTGGTTACCTTCTTGCAGGAAGACATTAAAAATAAATTGGGGGTGGTCTGTGATGAGATCGGCTTCCTAAAGTCACTGTGTAGGAAGTTTGTGAACAAGTACACAGACACTCTGGTCGAAGAACTTTCCACCACTGATGACGCCCGAACCATCTGTATTAACATAACTGTTTGCAAGAAATAGACATGGAGTTAATGGCCTTTAAGATTCCTATTTAATCAACTGCATGATGCTTTTTTGTGTGTTTGTTTGTTTGTTTGTTTCTGAGGGGCTTTTCCACGTTGGCCTTAACCACAGGCTGGTGTCATTCTAAACCGAGTTTTTAACCTTGGATAAAGAGGATTCGCTGTTTAAAAGCAGGTTTTAGCGCCATTTTAATCTGGGGTTATTAAACTCCGGAGCAGGACTAGCACAGCTTTTTCAGTGCTAACCTCACCGAGGTGCAAAATGTCTGTATGCGGTAAATATTTTGATTAGGCGCTTAGCAACAGCCGCGGACAGTCACGGAAACACCGCTCCTTGTAGAAACAGTAGTTTCAGCTTTCCGGAGGGAAAAATGTCTAGTAATGACTGTAATAGGGATTGTTTCATTTTGGAATCTGAAAAGTCCTTTCAGGGAAAAAAACCCAAACTTGTAGCCTATACTCAACAATATATTCGACGCGCAATGATTGAGCTGTTAGGTAAACAGATCCCGTGAAGCGTTTGTCCATTGACACGACTCCTCAAATATTAAATAAAAACGTTAACCCAGGTTTAGAATGACCCTGCCTTAAAGTGACAGCTCACCCAAAAATGAAATTAGGCCTACTGTTATTATTTAGTCACCTGTATGGTGTTACTCATACAAGCTGAGTAAATGATGACAGCATTTTCATTTTGGGACAAATGAAATAGCTAAACTGTACAATTAGCTGTTTCCAGTGTGAAAACCCCTCAAGTGTTTGCTTTAGCTGGAAAAAAGCGGTGAATTTCTGCACTTGAGCTTAGCTTATTTTTTTTGTTCTTTTTTCATGTACACTCACTTTTGCTATTTTTTTTATGCATTCATTTTGAAAATAAAATGTGTGAAACCAGCGTTGTTGCATGGCGTGATACTTTCACAAACAATTAAATTAGTATTTTATTTTCTTGCTCTATCAGCACTGTACATCACACTTTAATAACGCGCATTTTAAACTCGTGCTTTTTGCAAATAATCAGCAATAAAACAATTTGCAAAAAGGCTGATTAGAATAAAATGGGTTTTTTTGTCACAAGTCAACGAATATTGTCCATACAAATAATTACAAACGCACACGTGCACATTTTAACAGCAAACGTGACGGTATTTTTACGGACAGATATTTTAAAGCATGTGTCTATCAAGACAATTTTATGACAGAGGAACTTCAGACGTTACAGGACTTCACTTTCTGCAATGCATACAAAAACACATTCCCTTTTCACAAAGATAAAATAGGTTACTTGTCAAAAACTGAATTACATATGTGTAGCCTACTAGCAATTTCTTTTGATTTTGATAGCAATCGTACGTTTGTCAGTAAACCTGTTACAGGGAAGGTACCCTTATACATCCTGCGTTTATCACTGCAACCTTTCAATATCAGCTCACATTTTTGAATAAATGAATAAAATGACACTTTATGTATCTGAGCTTTATGTTTCTGAGCTGACGAGACACTTTATTAAATCTTAAAATCAGTGGAGGAAAAGAAAGCGCCTTAAAAGATTGAGATGGGTCAAGATCCCTCTAGTGGCTGTAACCATAAAACTCAAGTTAAATGTCATTTTTTCCACAAGGAGGCATCAGAGACACTCAATGGAGTCAATGGATTGAAATAGGATTACAATGATTACTTTTGTGTGTGAAATAATGTAAAGAAGTGCTGTTAGGTTTTGTTGCTCTGATTAACAAAGAGAGGATGATGGTTAGAAAACATAGAAAACACAAAACAGCTAAACCCAATGATGTTTAGTTCTTTTAATGGTTGTATTAATGCAGCATTTACTGAATATCGTACTGAAATGCTCTTGAGTTTCCAAAATACGGATTACAAAAAAATATTTTTTTCAAAAACATGCGTATACAGGTCATAATTATTGAAATGGACACTTATATCAGAAACTCGTTAGTGAAAAGTCTGCAGTTTTGGACCTGATTAGCTGGATCAGATGCATTGAAGATTGACTTTAAACTCTTTTGGTCTTTGGCTCTACTTCTGCTTGAAGAAGTTCACTTCTATGAAGAAACCAGTGTAGTGTGAAACCACCCTCAGTATCACACATACAGAAAAGCTAAATACTCAAAAACACTCACCCTAATGACTTTTTC
The DNA here is from genome assembly GCF_018831695.1 of Puntigrus tetrazona. NCBI lineage: Eukaryota > Metazoa > Chordata > Actinopteri > Cypriniformes > Cyprinidae > Puntigrus > Puntigrus tetrazona. The sequence goes on along the minus strand of NC_056715.1, from coordinate 2,004,175 downwards.
CCCAGTAGCACCCTGATCATCACACACGAAAAAAAAGAGAACGGCCTCTCTGTCTGTGGTTTAGATTAAAACTAAAGTTCAAAAGTATTTTCAAAAGTGTGCTACTAAAGCAGAGATTTTTCAGTATTTTTGTGTTAATTCAGAGTCTTTTGCCAGACAAGATGCCGCGCAGTATCATCCTGATCAGCCTGCTGATATCCTCAAGTAAAATTAGCATCAGTTTTTAGTTATCTTTATCAGCCTAGCTGAAAACAAACTGCATAGAACGGTTTGGACCGGGTTAAGCTCACTGATGTGCAATAAAACCAGCATTAATGTACCTAAATATACATACATTATCTAAAGTCATTTAGTTAAAGTGAAGACAGTATATTCAATTCCCAACTTTATTATATAATATATGTTTAATATATAAACCTAACATATATTTTCTTAAATATATACATATGCGTGTGTGTATTTATATACATAATAACTATACACTGTACACACTGTACAAATAAATCTTGATTAATTATTGACAGCACTATTTTTTTCCATATTATTCCAGTGTTAACTCCACAATGCGGTGCCAAATACAATGGGTACGGAAAGTATACAGAACCCCTTAAATTTTTCACACTTTGTTATATTGCAACCATTTGCTAAAAAGTTATTTTTTAATAAAAGTTCTTGTTTTTCTGTCAATATGCAGTGCTGTGTGCACATTAATGTGGAAAAAATGAACTTTGATTTAAGCAAATGGCTGCAATATTTATATATATATACTGCATTAGAAACACCTTCGCATTAGAGCAAACTAGTTTTTTTTTGATGCAAAGGTAATATAATACAAAGAATAGTGTTATAAATGTACATACATTTAAAAACAAAATACAAACATGAAAACCTTTTCATCTTTACAATGCTCATCACAGTCTAGTGAAAAAGGTACATTTATATAATATAAATATATTTAATATATAAACCTTACATAGATTTTCTTAAATATACACATACGTGTGTGTGTGTGCGTGTATTTATATACATAATAAATATACACTGTACACACTGTACAAATGAATCTTGATTAAGTAATAGACTGCACTTTTTTTTCCATATTATGGCAGTCAACATACATCATAAGAGGCCAGGTTAGACATACCCACTCAACTTTAACTGTAAAGTTGGTTAAATTCGCAACATTTGCTTTATTTTTGCAGTCAAATGGAAAATTCACAAATATTCAGCAATAGAGACGATCTGCAAAACTGGTCGCCTCTCAAGAACAACCTCAAACATTACAGGACACAAAAAGTCGCATTCACAACATGATTGTTATCAGTCTGTTTAGATGGCTAATGACTCAGCAGTTCACACTTGAGCTTCTCAAACAGCATTTCCTGTGACACACTGCAAGATGCTACTAATGTCACCGCAAGCAGCTATATAACAGCAAATATGCCTTTTATCTGTAATAAAATTGAGTGAAAACAGAACGACGTATCCGTCATAAGTAAGTAATTGCTCTCATTTGTTACTCAATTCGAAAGCTTGCAGGTTTTAATTGTTAGTAAACCTATCCGATATCATCATTTTGAGCCTGCGATGTCGGCCCACGGCCCGTATTCACAAAACGTCTCAAAGCTAGACGTAGCCGATAACTCCAGCCCGTAACTCACCAATGATAAGGCTTGGAATAGCCAGGGCAATTTTTATTATACTTCTGATTGGATTTGTCTGAAAGTCGTATACACCTAGCATGCCTTGAGTAAAGCAGGCTAATTTTGGGCAAACTAACCCTTTACTGACATTTTTGTTCATATTAATGGTGCCCCAAAATGGCGCAGTTTTGTAACACTTTTAAAGAAGAGTCCAAGGCACTTCTTCTGGTCCAAAAACAATACAAAAAGTCTTTTTTCCACATTCTGGCTCTCTCAATAAACGTAAGCACTCCGCACACTGATGAATCTCGGCCTTCGGCCTTGTGTGCGAGGTATTAAATGAACGACACGTATAGATATAATCCAAAAAGCTTCCCTTTGTAGAAGTGTTTAGTCTATCACCCTTTCTAATAGATCCAGTCACCGTTTCCAAGCCAATCATTTTAAAGTAGAGTGATTAGAATCATGAACAGACACATAATGCGCTGCCATAGGATAATCTTAGTGCTCTATAGATGACATACTCTCACAATTTATAAAGAATCTGATGGAATACCCTTTCTTTTTGCAGACATGTACAAATGATGTAGCTTGAATTGCATTGGCACAATGATTGCAACGTCCACACTTATCCAACCATGTTGTTCATTTCACAACACTTTTAACTTCATCCTTGATCATTGGAGGTTCTTGAAAAAAACAAACCTCCGGTAAACTGAATGATCCCCCAGCTTCAATTAATTAGACGTTTCATGTACTATAATCCATCACAAAATATGTTTCTTGGCCGTCCTGTCGCAGCTGTGTTACTGTATTCAAAGCCCGATGTTCTTAAGATTATGTTAAAAAGTACTTAAGAATCATTTTTAGAGAATCAAGTGCAAAATTAGCGCATGAAGACATCACTCCTAGTGCATTATGGAAATGCACATTTTTCTACTGTGAGAGACAAATGTGGTTTGTGGTTGGAAAGAAATGCTCGCTTGCTGCTTTTAAGGAGCACATATGAACCTCGGTTTCAAAGTATTTCTTTTTAAACTGGTCGGAGGGCATCTGCTAAAATGCTCCGCAACATCTTTGTTGTCAGCTTGTTCGTATATGCAGGTAAAAGGATCAGTTCTAAACCGACTTCTGTTTAGTGTTGGGTATAATCATTTGTTTTAATGCTATTTATTATCCATTTGTTTGTAGTCTGCGCAGCTCATCGGGAGATCAGTGAGGTGCGCTCTGCCGAGAACCCAGATGAAGAGATCTCTGTAAGCGTCTCTTGACTACGACAGTCTGATAAATAGGTTTATACTTTTAAAATAAAAGCCGATGCACATATAACTAGACCGGGGGAATACCTTTCACCCGTTTGCATTTGTTTAACAGGTGATCGATGACTAATCATTGTATGCATTGTCGAGCGCAGAGAGATTTGATCAGATTTAGGTGCTTTATTTTTTATATGATTATGTGTGATATTTTTCAGCCCGATGATTTGCTGAAAAAGCAGTTCAGTGCTTCATCTATTCAGTGCACAATATGCAAATACATCGTGATGGCGGTGAAAATGGCCCTCTCCGCAAAACCGACGGTGGTGGGTGTCATGATCGATCGCGTATTATTGACCTGACCGTTCATCTCGCAACAGTTTTGACTAAATCCATCTTCTGCCTCAGGATGAAATCAAAACCAAGCTGAAAAAGGCCTGTGACATATTTCAAACCAGGAAGGAGGCGTGCAAGAACTTAGTTGAGAAGTTTATGAACAAGCTGGTCAACGAGTTGGAGTCACACGACGCGCCAAACATCGTCTGTACTAAAATTTTCATCTGCCAGGTACACATCTCAGAAATACCCTTGTCAGACGTTTACAGTCACGACAGTAATATGATGATAACGGTTAAAGGAGAGGAGATATTATTTGTTTATTTGTTGCAGGTCAAAACCATAAAGGAGTTCGATTTCGGATTTGATGAAGCTCTGAAGCTCTTCTGAACGAGAATAAATGATACTGCATTACAATGAAAACTAAATAAAATACATGAATACAGCAATCAATGGTCTGTTTTCTTTCCTTTTTATTGTTTTCTAATTATTAAGCCAAATCAAACGTTTAAAATATAAAATATTGTAATGCAAAAATTCATATTGTAATGCATGATTTATTTGTTCAAAGAGAATTTGACAAAAATAAATACAAAGTTAGAATTATCTGATTGATTTCATGATGGTGTTCATTACTATTATAATTATTGTTATTATATAATTAGTCTAATATTGCTATAATTTATTTTTACAGAAAATAGTTTGACAAGATAGTTTAAAAGGTGATCTGTTTGTAGTTTTTGATAATTATTTTTTGTAATTATACTTTATAAATAAATAAACATATATATGACATTAATGATTTTTATTTGATTGACAAATATTTTGGTGGCGGTTACTGGAGTATTTTTGCTATTTTATTTTTCCTAAATTATGACTTTGGCTTCTTGTGGTTTATGAATGGTACAAAAATGTCAAAATTAAAATGTATCAATAGCCACAAAATAAAACAAACATTTTGAATATATTTTGGGCTTTTTAGGTTATATTTAATATTTGTTTTACTTAAGTAAGTGACTTTGGTGCAGTCTGGTGGCATATGATCATATAAAGACATGGCTGTGGTACTCAATGACTTTTTCTCTTTTTTTGTGGGTGTGTTTATGTGTGAGAGAGAGACAGAGAGAAAGAGAGAGAGAGAGAGAGAGAGAGAGAGAGAGAGAGAGAGAGAGAGAGAGAGAGAGAGAGAGAGAGAGAGAGAGAGAGAGAGAGAGAGAGAGAGAGAGAGAGAGAGAGAGAGACAGAGAGAGGGAGAGAGACAGAGACAGAGAGAGAGAGACAGAGAGAGAGAGAGAGAGAGAGAGAGAGAGAGAGAGAGAGAGAGAGAGAGAGAGAGAGAGAGAGAGAGAGAGAGAGAGAGTGTGTGATACATTGAGAACGTTGTATAGGATCAAATGCATTGTGTTGGATTTATTCATTATTGGTCCTTTTTTATGTGCAGCAAATATATATAAGCATATATATGCAGCAAAAATATATAATGTAAGAGTGTTTGCAAGATGCACATGTCCAGTGGCTCTATTATACTGTATCTGTTATTTTGTTAGGGTGAAATACAAACAAAACAACAACCTGGAATAAGCTGGATTTGCAAGTGGGCCATGAAAAAGCTTTAAAAAAAGCCATTTATTTGATTGCATTTCATGTTCCAAGGTAGTTACATAGCGTTCTGATTATTATGATATTATGATGGCACGTAATAAATTCCTGTGCAACAGTATTGCAATCTCACACCAGCGTATCATCAATTATACATACTGTAGTTCTAACACTGAATGTTGAACTACAGTATGTATATTACATATGCTATTTAAATGTAATTTACTGTAAAAAAAAATATGCATCACACATACAGGAAGACGCAGAAACAAAAACCCAATGCCAATATTGTTTGATATGTTGGTGCTAATAATCTCACCCCACAATTTCTGAAAATAGAGGTGTTTTAAAAAGGAGTGGCACCAAAGACAAACGAGAAAACAGTGTTCGGTCTCATTGTGTTCAGACTCTTTTGCCAAACAAGATGCCGCGGAGTATCATCCTGATCAGCCTGCTTATTTCCTCAGGTAAACTTAGCACAAATCAGTTGTCTGTATGTTTAGTACAGTATTGTCTGAACTTTGTGTGCCCCACAGAAAAACTGCTTGGATTCATTTGGACCCGTTTAAGTTCAGTGATGCAAATGCTGATCATGTGAAAACCAACTTTAATGTACACAATATATATGTAGTATGTCCTGCATTTATCATGCATTATCCTTACAGTGTGTGCTCTTCACTTGGAAATGCACAAAGTGAAATCTACTGGAGAAGAACTTGAAGAAGACTCTGTAAGTTGTCCTCAGTCGTTTTTTTAAATCTCGATCCCATTTTGTGTTTACATTTAAAGTAGCAAAGTGAACTACTTTCACCAGATTGAGCAATAATTATACTGACGCACAAACATGTTTAATGCATTTTTTTTCCCATTTATTTCTATGATTTTTCTTTTCTTTTTTTTTTTACCAAGATTTTATGCCTGTAAACTTTGATAATAGCAAATAACATTTAACAGTTACGCAAAATTATATAATTTGGTCATTCCTATTGATCTACACTGATCCTGCTGCCATTAAATGTTCAAATATATATATTTTTAGGCTGCCTTGGTCATAAATTGCACCATTTGAGCACATTTTACAGCATTTTGAACCAGTATTTCTGCATCCCATTCTCATGATGACTACAAGTTGACTGCTTTTTATTTATTTATTTACATAGTTGAGCGTACCACCTCTATTTTATAATTTTTTAATTTATTATTAAATGTAAAGTCATAATTCACCAAAAAATAAAAAATGACCCAATATTTTACTCACCCGAAGCAAATAGGTATATATGACTTTCTTCTTTCAGACAAAAACAGTCGGGAGTTTTTGAAAACGTATCCAAGCTTGGCAATGCTAGTGGATAGCGGCCATTGTTTTGAAGCTCCGTAAATCGGATATATCCAAGTACTGCGTCGTAAAACGACCCTATACGCCTTCGGGGGATTATCACATGTCTTCTGAAGCAGATCGATGGGTTTTTGCAACAAAAAAAATATTTCTAGTATAAAATTATAACGTAAATAACCGATTCCGCCTGGTCATGGCTTCCGAGCTGAACTTCCGTCATGCAACTTCCGTCATACGTCGAGTCAGAAGTCAGCCAAGAAGTCAGCCATTTAGTAAAATATGAGGTGAACTATTCCTTTTAAGTTATAATGAAGGTTTTTAGTGCGTTTCTTAATTTATTGTCCTTTGTTATTTTGATATTAAATAAGGTAGTATACATCGATAGAGACCCAAACTGTCATATCATAACTATTGACTATAATATGCTTTATTTGTTGTCTTGTTAGAGTGAGATGCCAGCAGACCAACTCCCTGGACTGTGCTGGGCTTGCAAGTGGGCCATGGGGAAGCTGAGAAGGGAGGTCACCAGTAGCTCAACTAAGGTTGGTAACGGTACTGTTTCGTACACTTTTCACGCGAGGCTAACGGCTTAATGTTAACTCTCTGACGGTCACTTTAATACAGGAAGACATTAAAAGGATGCTGGGGATGGTCTGTGATGAGATCGGCTTTCTGAAGTACCTGTGCAGGATGTTTGTGAACAAGTACCTGGGCACTCTGATCGAAGAACTTTCAACTAATGATAACGCCAGAGCCATCTGCGTTAACGTCGGCGTTTGTTAAAGGCCTTTGAAAGTCTACGAATCCTTCCTTTGATAAATTGAATAAACGTATAAGGCTTTTCGCTTGTTTATTTCCTAAGGGCTTTTCACACTGCGGTAAAAGAGATATAATAACAAAATGTTTACTGACCTTCCAGCCATCCTAGGCGTATACGACTTGCAGTTATACAGTCTGAGTTACATATATAGTTTTTTCCAAGCATTATAACCTCAAAGAATGGTGGTCAAATATTTGAAGCAAGTGCATTCATCTATAATAAAAAAAAAAAAATGTGCCCCTTGCAGCTTCTGGGGGTTAATATAGGCCTTCTGAAGCAAGCATTTGTGTAAGAAAAATATCTATATTTATGAGAACTTGCGACTAGAAATGATGGTTTATTATCAGTGAAACACTGCCGTATGAATAACCAAAGTAATAAACCCCTGGTGAATTATGAACAAGGTGAAGTAAGATATCCCAGCCATTTCAACAAGTGTGAAAAGCCCTTGAGTGTTTGCTTTGGCTGGAAACACAGAGCTAAAATACCTTTTTGTATACGACAGTTGTTTGTTTTTTCTTATTTGCATACCGAACGCTCTTTTTATTTAACTGATCGCACAATAAATGCATGGAACTCGTGTTTTTGCTCTTTTCCAATTTTTGGAGATACTTTTACAAACGGAGGATGCTTGAATGAATATTTATTGGTCCCTAAAGCACCACACCGCACACATTAATATCCCCCGTCCATTTCAAACCTGTAATTTCTTACATTTTGCAAATAATCAGCAATAAAAGACAGTTTGCCGAAAGACCACATAGAATAAAATGGGTATAAACAAATATACGTGTCCATACAAATAATTACAAAAACAAAAAGACATAATGACAGCACACATGCTACAATTAGACAGTATTTACAGACAAATGTTTTGAAGAATTTGTCCATTAGTCTAATGCTACTTCCAGAGTTTACTGAGATGCTGCGGTGATGCTCAGCATGCATTTGGAGTTGCGAAAAAACACATGCATGGGTTCTGATCTCCGTCTCCAGCTCTGCTGCAGCGCATCCTGATCAAGTTTATTCAGACTCTGGGAGCACAAACGCAGGTCTCGGATGTGATCTGACAGACTGTCCAAACAAACATCAGCCAGAGGTCCCGACACCCGACAGCCTGCCATGAAGAACGAGAGGAACTTAAACATTACGGGACACAGTAAGATTCACATTCGTACCAACAGCGATCAGTTTGTTAAGATGGCTGATGCAGCATTTCAAACAGCTTTTCCTGTGTCACGAGAAATTTGTCATCATTAAGTTAATTGGAAATCTACTTCAGCATATGCTTTCTAGACATATAACATCTTTTTGACCGGACGTTTAAAAAGCATTAAGGATTATCAGGAAACCTATTATAGGAAAAGAACCGTCGAATTCCTATTGAGTTTAAACTTCTTTCCTTATTTTTATCACTTTTCGAACCTTTCCTTTATCAGCCTGCAAACAAACCGCCGGCAGGATGCAAAAGGAAAACACAATAAAATGACAAATGCATCACGAGCGGGCGATTAAACCCGGCTGTCACAGGAAGACAAGAAAATACCTTGAAGACTGAGATGGGTCAAAGGCCGCTGGGCCTCCATGAGAGCGTTAAGGAGACTTTGAAGGCCGACCGAAGTCACCGAAGGATTAGCAGACAGGTCCAAAGACACAAGAGAGGGACAAACAGGAAGGCACCTAAAACAGCCAAAATATATCTATAATATACACAATAAGCCGCAGACTGAAATAAGCGTGTAAATGATGCATTAGGTTGTTTTAGTAGAGAAAGATGAGAGTTGAATGATTCACCTAGCGAGCAAAAGGACACTGTGATCCGTGAGGCCATTTCCAGCCAGGTTTAAGTGCGTGAGCGGACAGTCACCCTGAAACCCAAACGTTTAGTCAATCTTATTTACGTAGCAGTTGACTGATGTGGGTTTTAAAGTTGACATTAAACGAGAAAGCCCACAACCCCACACTAAACATCTTGTTTTTATTATTCGGAAAGAGGGACAAGTCGGTGTAAAGGTTGCATGAAACGAAAGTTCAAGAATGTACTGACTGACTGAAAACACTGATAACTAATTAGTTTTTTTAGTTATGACAAGTCCAAACTGGACTGGAGGGAAGTAAGCGTACTTGGGTCAGGAGTTTAGCGAGGATCTCCATGGCAGGCTGGTCGGAAGGACCTCTACAGACCGCAGAGAGCTGAAGGTGCGTGAGACAGTTCATGGGTAACGTCTTTAACACGAGCTCGAAACCAGTGGAGCCCAGTGCATTATGGGAGAGGCACACGGACCGCATATTTCCAGTGCCTGTGAGAGCATAAAATAACAGAGACGGTACAGAAACGGCAAACAGAGGTCACTTCAGAACGGATGCAACCGATGGTGCACTTACTGGCCATGGCATTGGCTAAGAGAAGACGGTGCTGCTGGAGGAAACGTGCAGAGAGGCCACAAGCTTGCAGGGACAGAGCGGAGAGCAGGGGACAGCTGGACAGGAGACCCGCCAATGCCTGCGTCCAGCCATCGCCCAGAGGATTCATGCTTAAATTCAACTCCTCTAGACACTACAGAGAGAAAGGGAGAGTTCATATTTATAATCAATGCATGCTATCAAAGTATATTACGCTCTTTATCACAAGATGATGATCATGTCCTCAGCGGTCTGAGTTCTCATGATACAGTTCATGACGTGTGAATTTCACATCTGTTATTTTAGGCTTGCCCGTTATCGGTCGCCTCATGAAACAACTGAACCAAGAAGAGGAAGCAGTTCAGTTCTTCTCAGAGAAGAGCAAAACTTCTGACCACATACTGACAAGACGGTCGCAATTATCTACTTTTACGTTTAGTCATTTTGCATTTTTTTTCCAAAGCGACTTACAAATGGGGAATGCGTAAACCAATTCATCTCAAAGAGGCAAACGGGCAGAGGAAGTGCTCGCGATGCCAGCTTTGGGTGCTTACAAATAAGTACAAGCTGAAACGGGAAAGGAATAAAGAAAAAAAATATGTTCATCTGATTTTAAATTCTTCACACGTTTCTATTAGCTGTGAATCTCAGCGACCATACATATCATGCTGTGAAGGAGTTTGATACCAAGATATGCTTGTTAAACACACGCACACACACACACACACACACACACACACACACACACACACACACACACACAGAGAAAGAGAGAGAGAGAGAGAGAATGAAAAATGCTCCAATTGACTAAAAATGACATTTATGCAAGTTTAGTTTTTATTAGTGTTGGTAAAGATAGTAAAGTTAATGCTAATGTAAAAAAAAAAAAAAATGGAAAGAGACTAAACATAAGCTTTTGATATCTGTAATTGGCTGATTTCATTAAAGCTGCAGTCGGTTTAAAAAAATATTTAAAAAAATAATGTAAATTGTATATGCTTTACAATCAGACAGCGTTTAAAAAAAAGTGTTTAAAAATGTGGAGGGGGACTGTTCAAAAGTTGTTGAATGTTCATATTCAAATGTCAGTTTATGGTTTAAAATGGTCATTTTGTGTGTGCATCCTGGATGTGAAAAAATTGTGACTTAGACTCTTTTCAATGTGCAAGGCGAGAATTTATATATATGTGTGTGTTTTTTTTTTTTTTTTTAATAGCCAATCGTTTCGCTAGATAGATCATTCATCATCTGGTATCATTTATAGCCCTTTGAAGCTGTAATTTTGATTGTTTGGAGTCCACATATATAGATTATCTTAAGTTTCTGGGTGAATGAAAGCACACTTGCCGGGAAAGCAGCTTGACTCTTCGTTTCAAACAGGTCTGATGCTTTTTTGATGCCCTCTCCGGTGATCTGATTGGCTGATATGTCTAAAATCCTCAGTTTGGGCATAGTGGCAGCCGCAGACATCAGTTCTGGAAGGAGGTGGTTGTTCAGACGGTTGGCAGAGACGCGCAGCTCTGTGAGACTAGCCTGCAGCTTGAGCGCTCGGAGGAGAGGAGTCAGAGACGCTGGAGGCAAACTGAGCCCACAGACGTTCACGCAGGAGCCGCCGTCCTGCACCTCGCACAGCCGAGACACACGCCGGTTCTCCTCTGAAACACACACGGCATGAGTAATAAACAAGCCCGTTTTGTGATCCCAGACTAGAAAAACACAACACTTACCCACTCCCAGACTCTGACAGGCTTTCCGGTAGCGCTCGGGGAGAGGAGGAAGATCCCACGAACACACCTCGGCAAGAACCTGCAATTGGTAGATTGACAAAAAACATTAAAAATAGAAAGGACTGCACCCTTTTTACCACACAAGGATACCGTACGGCTTCATAATATGGCACTAGTATCAGACTATTTTGATGGATTTGGAGATTGACAAACTTTTGTTTACAGGTAAAAATAACACGGTTGTTAATAACACAATAATGATTCAAATACACAAAATATCACATTTCAAACACCTATATTTTGAGCCATTTGTTTGTAATATGCCACACTAAACCACATAATATTAAGACTAATATTATCGGTTTGTATGATGAAGAAAACCAAATGAGATGAAGCATTCTAAAGACTAGACTATACAATTATGATTTATAAAACTAAAAAATATTTACTTTTATAGTAGCAGCGACAGAGACGTCCAAAAATGAATAAATAAATAAAAATAATTTAAAGACATACAACTAATTAGCAATGGGAAATAAAGTTTAGTATCATTTGTATCTGTATACTAACTTTAATAATATTTTAGATATAATATAGATTTATAATATTAAGCAGAAACTAATAAATGATAACGTTTAAAGAAAATAATTTCCTGGCAACTCTGTAGTACCCAGTTTGTTTTGCTACAGTCACTCTGTAAAATACTATAAAGTTGTTTTTCATTCTTTAGTCTAAAAAAGTATTTTTTATTATGCATCATTTTTACTTATTTGTTTTTTATTAAGTAAAAAAAAAATTAAACAATAGAAAAATACATAGTTTTTTTTTTCCATGACCTCTGACCTCTTCATTAGTGTGCAGCACAGCCAGCAGTGGATCTGTGGGTAGAAGAAGAGCGCCCTCTTTCTGCAGGGACAGACGTGGCAGTAGTCCACACGTCTGATAGTGACGCTGAGCGGCCTGATCACACAACCACGCCACCGTACACGAGTCTGCCTCACTGCACAAAACCACATGTAACATATCACAATTACATAACCACTAAACACCATCTGACCAATTCAGCCCGGACCAGACCTGTGGGGAACGGGAATCAAGAAGACGTTGTCCTGAACTCTGACCCTCATCCTGATCGGTGCAGGAACATGGGCCGTTCGGTTCTGGAATGATGCCGGAAGCTTTAAAAACAAACAACTGTCGTTCATGCATGCTAATGTAATTAAATATAGCGGTCTAAAACTATCAAACACAATGAGCAGCATTTATTTTTTGCATAAAAGTGCATACCAAACTGGTAAACGTGCCACTTGATGCATGAAACATACGAAGTAAGGAGATTATGCATTTACATATTTTAATACTACATACAAAATTCCCTTATTCCTTTTAAAAACAGCACTACACAGTACGTTAGCATGCCTTCCCAAACATAGTCATGACATAGTGAGGTCTGTTTTACCATGGGCTGATGGGTAGGAGGTGCAGGGTCATGGATAGGCTCTGATTCTTGGGTCATGATGGGACTCTGTGACCTGCTGACCTCTCTCCTGCCTAGATTCACCATCCCTGGCATTTGATTCATCTTCACCTGCCGAGACTTATTAGTGCCCTTCTTCAGAGACAGACCCCTACTGGAGGAACTCTGAACTGCTACGAGAAATAATGAGAGACTAATTACCAACAGGCAATTAAATGGTTAACAATTAAACAAAAACACAATTTAATGTACAAATTCATAGAATTATTATTTTATTCTGTTAATTATAACATTACATTATAGTATATTATATATATATATATATATTACATAAAAATATGAATGCAGAATTAATTTCAGTGTTTGTTATGAAAGCGTTCCAGGAAAAGTGTTACATTACCAAATACATCATAACATAAGAAAATTAATTAATTAGTTTGTATGGAAACTAATGTGGTAATCAAGTGTTGTATTACTTTAGCATTAAAAAAATATAAAGAATTGAACATTAAATTTAAACTTAACATTATTAATTACAATTTTATAATATTAAGCAGAAACTAATAAATGATAATGTTTAAGGAAAATAATGTGGTGGATACTTGTACCTACATAATAAAAATGTAAAGGAGCTCAAAAATTTAAAGAAAAAAAATCTGTTATTAGACAATGAATATGGGATTTAACTTACCAATTTACCCATATTCATTATTTTTTATTCAATAAAACCGTACAAATAACATACAAGAATATATAACTGACTAAACGTGCAGCCCTCTATTTAATTAATTAAAAATGGTTTTATTGACTTTACTATACGGTATAATTTACTTTACTATACGGTATAATTTTTTAACATTAGTTAAATGTATTGAACTAAACAGGAACAAACAATGAACGATACATTTATAACACTATTTAGTCATCTTTGTTAACATTAGTTCATAAAAATACAACTATTTATTGTTAATTCATGTTACTTCACATGAACTAATGTTAACAAACGCAGCTTGTGATTTTATTAATGTATTGTAAAGGCTGCAATGATCATTTAGTAAAATTAATAAATGCCGTAGAAGTGTTTTTCATTATTAGGTCATGCTAACTAATGTTGCTAACTGATGTTAACCAATGAACCTTATTGTAAAGTGTTAAAAAAATGATATGTTATGATTACATTATTGCGTGTTGGTCTTGAATGTAATATGATTGTGCCGCGTGTCGCACACACCTCTAGGAGACGCTTCAGCAGATACTGTGAAATGATTCTGATTTCTGGAAGCTGCTTCTCGAGGGACGTTGTGCTCAGAAACTCTCCGTTTCTTCTTAGGCTGCACATCGCTCAGGTCATCCTCCAGCCAATCGTCTGCCACATACTGGTCCTCTGGTACCAGCGCTGCTCTGCTATTGGCCGACACTGCTGGCGTGCTGGCAAAGGCCGGCTCTGATAGGCTCTGAGAGAAGAGGCAGGATTTGGCGCTGCCCAGGTTCTGCATGGCCTTCTGATACTCCACTCGGCCTGGTTCTGTCTGCGCGGGCAACCCAGCCTCTCTGAACTCAAATACGGAGGGCACGTCTTGACCGGGCGGGAATTCCTGAGCTGGGGAACAAGGCCTTGACCGAACGGGACGAAGAGGACCGAGCGAGCAATCGGAGTCAGAATTGCTATCACTCTGAAACAAAAACAACAAATGCAATTAACTAAATGAGTTATTGAAAAAATGTACCGAACAGTAAAGCAACTTCACCCCGTATAGAACATCTGCTTCCATGCCTCGCGGCCGACGGGCCGGGCCTGATGCGCTCCTGCGTCCGGGGCCGGAGTGTTTTGGAGTTGGGACGGTCGGAGCGATCTGCTGGGGTGACGGCGGTGACTCCTGCGACTCCTGCAGCAGCTGCTCTGAAAACTCAGCATCAAACAGCTGACTGTCCTGAAGCTCCCTCTGCTGCCGTGGAAGCGCCGATACAACCGAGACTGCAGCAGAAGACCAGATTTCTTTTTGAAGTACCTTCTCACGTAAATCAATCGTTCTTGATAATTGTGTCGTTGGCAAATAAGCCAAACTGGAGATTATCAGCATCAACATTCGATAGCTCCCACTTGTGATAAGTACATTATCTGTGGGATTTTTTCAGTTTTGGTTTTTTTGAGCAATTCTGCGCAATAGGAGTTTAATTCATCACGTCATCATTAACATGCATGTAATAAGCAATAACCATTTAAAAACCATATTGCAAAAAGAGCCGTTTAAAAGGTGTTTATCTCCTCACTGTCTCCCGAAAGAGCTCTCTTGATGAGTTTTTCGGTCTCCAAACACTCCTGCTTTGTCTCTTGGTCCAGCTGTCGACTGTAAGTCTTAAACCACTGACGCAGAGTGTCCAGAGGAGTGAGTCCCTGTAAATGAATGAAGAATACTGTGAAAAAAAACTTCTGTTCATGAAAGTGTGTATTAGAACGCTAGTGGAAGTATCTTTTATATGCTTGCCAATGCTGCTCAAATGCACAAAAAACAAAAAAAAACAACATATATTACAATATTTTGTATGTTTAAGGCTTATTTTATTACTGTGATGGCAAAGGTAAATTTTCAGCATCATTACATGATCCTTTCAGAAATCAATGCAATATCATTAAAGCAATATTTTTTATTCTCATTATAAATGATGAAAACCTTACTTCCTGCTTAAGTTTACCAAATTAGTTTTTACTCTCACTCTCGGTCATTTGCACGTCTTTTCTGAGCAAGCATTTTCATTTCTTTAAATACGTTATGTAATTAAACGCACCCATTCGCATCGGTGTTTTTTTGTGTGGTGCTTGCCTGACCTTGCGGTTGCGAACAGCGACCGACGCTCCTCTCCGTACCAGCAGTCGCGCGACATGAAAGTGGCCGCAGTTCAGTGCGTCGTGAAGGGGCGTGACACCCTCACAGTCTCGACCCCCGGGGTCATTCACATTCGCTCCGCGGTCCAGCAGTAGAGCTACAATCTCTGAAATAAACAGATTTCAGTCTCCCTGATGAGCTTCACACACACACACACACACAGAGTATATTATACACGTCTTCTATTATATCAAACTGCAGTACCTTGATGGCCGTAGTTACAGGCTTCATGCAGAGCAGTCCAGCCGCAGTAATCTCTGAGGTTAACCGGGTGACCCTGAATAACAAACACACACACACACACACACACACACACATCAAATGCTTTACCAAAAACGGCACAAATCTTTTATAGCCATTTCACAAAACCCACCTGGTCAAGCAGGCACTGAACCTGCTTCAGGTTTCCCTCTATACAGGCCCTGTGCAGAACCGTCTCGCCCTTCTCGTTCCGCCGATTCCACTGCGCAGACAACACCCGACAAACAAGATGAGCGATATATCGGAAGAGGACGAAGTGCCACATAAACCACAGCCTCGGAGATCTCACCCTCTGCGTTTTCCTCCTGCCCGTCACCATCTTATCGTAACCCTCCAGATCCTCATCTGCACAAACAGATTATTCACACGCTCGGACATGAACAAACATCCTGATAGCATGCACGAATAAACATCTTTATATTTATTAGATCTAAACAAACTGGACCACGCATTATGGGCAATTATTAATTAGTTTTTAATGCATGTCTGTGTACTGTGTATATTTATTGAGTTTATATAAAATGCACACATACACATATTTAAGAAAAAATTAAAGTTAAATATATTAAATATATAGAAATGCATAATATAAATTATATGAATATAAATATACACATGCATATTAGATCTAAACAAACTGGACCATGCCACACATTACATGGTTTCTAGTTATGGGCAATTATTAATCATGATTAATCGCATTCAAAATAAACGTTTTTGCATACATAATAAATGTCTGTGTACTTATTATGTTTATATAAATGCACACACATGAATGAATATATTTAAGAAGAATTTTATATTATATATAAATATATCAAATTATATGAATCGAAGATTTAAAAGCAAATGTTCAAAAGTAGACTTTTAATAAAAGCATTAAAGCACTCTAAACTCGTGTGTGTGTGTTACCGGAGTCTGAGTACTGGATGTCGCTGTCCTCCAGTGGTTCACTGTTCTCCACCTCCTCTTCCTCATCCTCCTCTTCACTGTCCTCCGGTCTCAGTCCATCGATCTCACAGAGCTCTAGGAGCCGTGCTTCAGTGTCGTCACACTGTGAGGAGCCGCAGCGCCGCTGAGCCTGCAGCCACGCTCTCAAAACACGCCTCTGAAATCAGCATTTCATTCATATTCTTCCTCAAGGGTACTGTGCTTTTAAATCATCAAGGTTTGAACTCAATAGGCCAGAGCATTCTGTGCATCTCGGATTTATTTAGTCATGCTGTTACTAAACTTTACAACTCTCTGTCATAAATGTCATATTCACTGTTTATATAATATATAGATTTGTGACATTTGGCTTTTACTTGACAAATTTTGTCAAGTACCAGATAACTGATAACTGTTTTTTTGTGGACGTAACTGTAATAGGATTATAAAATAATGAAAAAGTTTTGTGTTTTTAATACAGATTTATTGTTTTTATAATATGCTTGTTTCAACGTTTATTAATATATTATTAAATTGATATTATTCAATAGACTGAGCTAACATGATTTAACTAAAAACTTTTTAATTAAAAAAAAATTAATAAAACACTAACTAAATATATATATATATATATATATATATATATATATATATATATATATATATATATATATATATATATATAATATTTAAATATATATATATATATATATATATATAATATTTAAAATATTATATATTATCATATATAAAAGATATAAATGTATTTAGAATTATACATTATAATAAATAAACACACATATATATACATATACATATATATATATATATATATAATTATATAAATACTTTATTTGTTTTTATTCACAAAATAGATTTCTTTTCAAACTAATTAAATTTAAAATTATTTTAGTAAACATTTTATAAAACTAATATTTAACGGCTGAATATTTTGCATACTTTGCAATTATTAAATCAAATAAATCGTGTGATATCATCTATATATTGGTCATCTGCCACCCTGCTTTCTAAATTACCAGCATGTTGGCTGAACACTAGCCAGTACAACTGTCGAACATAAACAAAACGCATTAAATTAGCGCGTGAGCATTATTTGAACCAACCTGTAGTTTGTTTAGTCCTGATCTCTCCGCACAGCTCAGAGCAGCACTGAAACTGTGATCGAGCGTCTCCACACACCGGCCGATCTCCTCCTCACAACCAGCTATATTCAACCACGTCTCACACTCCTGAACAACACAAGCAATATTTTCAGAGAAAAATGACTCAGCTCTGAAAATGATGCATGACAGCTAGTTTCTCATCTCTGGCTGCGTTACCTCTTTAGGGTTGCCCTCTCTCAGCTTTAGCTCTTGTCTGTAATGCTCCACGGCCCTGTGATGTTGTCTCAAATCCGTGTATGTGGCCGCCAACGACACGTAAATAACGGCTAACTCACGAGCAGGCTTCCCTATAGCCTCCGCACACGCCAGCTGATACGTAAGGAAGTGAGGGAAAAACTTCAAATTATACTCACGGAGAAAAATCGTAAAAATGTAATTAAATAATACAATTGAAATAAAAATAAAAATAAAAAATGTGCATTATTTTATTTTTTAATACAAAAAAAATTTGAAAATTAAATGAAACATAAAACATAAAATATTTTCATTATTTAATTAAAAAAACTTTATTAACAAAACGTTTAATCAATATATTTCATATTTTTATTATTCAAAAACTTTAAATAAAACTTTAATAAAACTAAAACTACCAATATAAAATAAAATATTTACATTATCTTAATACAATACAATATATATATATATATATATATATATATATATATATATATATATATAAATAAATATATATATATATATATATATTTTTTTTTTTAATATTAATAAATAAAAATCACTGCATTGGCTTACTTGAGTTTGATAAGCTTCCAGAGCTTTGTTATAGCAGCCCACTTTACAGTAAAGGTCTCCCAGCTGCTCTGACAGATCCATGGCCTCATGGGAAAACTTATCGGTCACTTCTGTCGCCATCTGCTCCAGCTGACAGCCCCGGATTGCTGCATCAGACACGCATTCAGTCAAACACCATGTCAGTGTCGGCTAATACTGTTATTAGAAGCCACAGTGCTTTGATTTAGCGGGTTTCTAACTGAAAATCTCCATTACGCCCCGAGAGATCAGCATTCAGCCCTAAGCCGCGAGGCTTTGGGAGATAAACCGTTGTCGGATCTCCTGATCTGGCGAAATCTGTCAAACTCACTCACAGATGTTCTTAATCTCACCGTGTTTGAAATCTCTCTTGACGGCCTCTCGATCAGAAGGCTGCTGGGAACCCAGACAGAAGGCTTTCTTCAGAGAACGCCGCGCCGCCGCGAAGTCGCCGAGGTGAAGCAGTATCTGAAAACCGAAAAATAAAGACGCCCGTCAAAAATCCTTAAAGGGGACAGGAAATAACCAACCACACAGATAAAGAGCAGCACACGACGATGGTGTTTGGAGAGCGTCACCTTGCCGATACTATGGAAGCACTCGCTCTCACTGAACTTGTCCTTCATTTTGCGGCCGCAGTCTTTGGACTGCTCGAAACAGCGCATGGCGCGAGAGTGCTGGCCGTTGCGGAAGTGAATGCTGCCCAGGTTGAAGTTGGCACGATACAGGTCTTCTAGAAGGTGGTTTTTCCTGGAGGAAGAGAGTTCAGATATACACGAAACGGTTTTGCACCAACAGAAGCACGGTGAAGTCTTTCAGTGAATTAATTCTACATTAAAAAATGTGATTTTTATTTGTGAAACTTGAATAATAAAAAGAAATATTGTTTTACGTTATCTATGTAAATGTTATGTACATTCTTAACCTACATTAATTGCCCTAATAAGGTTAAATATAAATTTTCATAACTTTTTTTTTGATTCTATAAATATTACATTTAAATTATTTTAAATTTGTTGCTTAGTTAATTTACTGGTTTGAATTAGAATTTTTTTTATAATGAAAACTTTTATTTTTGTGAAAACCATGTTACATCTTTTGTTAAGTTTTTTATTAAATAAAAGTTCAAAACAAACATTTTAAGACACATTTTTTGAAACATTTTGTTACATTATGAATGTCTTCATAACTGTCACTTTTGATCAATTTAATCCATCTTTCATGAATAAATGCATGCATTTTTTTTTTTAAATATAAAATGTCTTACCCAGAATTTTTTAAATGACAGCGTATCACGGTTTCTACAAAAATATTAAGCAGCGCAACCGTTTGCAACATTGATATTAATATGAAATGTTTCTTAACAAATCAGCGTATTAAAATGATTTCTGAACACTGATGATGAAATTTCAGCTATGCATCACAGGAATAAATCACATTTCAAAATATATTCAAATAGAAAATAATTGCATATTTTGTAAAAAAAAAAAAGAAAAGAAAATGCAATAATATTTAACTAAATCAATGTTTTTGCTATATGTTTGATCAAATAAATGCAGCCAAGATGAGCATAACAGACTTTAAAAAAAAAAAAAAATAATAAAAAAATTTACTAACCACTAGAAAACACTAAATTAAAAAAAAAAAAAGTGTCTTACTCTGCGATGTAGATGCTCTGTCGTATGAAATCACTGCAGCGCTGCGGTTCCTTCATCCCATCATACACACAGCCCAGATTCAGCAGGAGACGGGCTTTCATCTCACTCAGCTCTCGAGACGATACGGTCCCTGCACAAACACAGATACCGAATACAATCTCCTTTATTAGCAATACTATTCTGACCAGGTTAACCGTGTAAGTTTATACGAATTAACTCATTCTTTAACCTTCCAGGCGCTCGTCTACAATGGCCAGACTCTTCTTGAAAGCGTCTTCCGCGTGCTTCAGGCTGTCCCGTGAACCGTCCGAATCGAACAGGAAGAGGTACGTTCGCCCGATGGTGGCCAGAGCCCTCTGCTCCTCTGCTGCATCATGGACGGAGCGAGCCAGATTGAGATGAAGCCTCTGGTGCTGAGAGAGAAAGCCCGCGTGAGAATGACTGCTCTCCATGCAATCGCCACATTTCTAACTAGCATGCACTTCGCGAACCTTCAAAGCCGCTTCGATGTTCCCAAGTTCTGCGTAGCACTCTCCAATCTTCCTATTGGCCACAGCAGAGCCGATCACATCGTGCAAAATCTCAGACAGCGACAATTCCTGCCGATGCTCTTCAATAGCGGCGCGGTAGTCACCTGGAACAGACGTGAGCCAGGCCGATTAATACATAACACATCCATAACACATCTGTCACAGTAAAGCAACATTCCTACAGCCTTCGGGGTTCAGACGTCAAACCTTTAACCATCAAGCCACTTCTACCAAATCTGTTTTACCTGTTTTAGCGTAAACCTCCCCGAGCTGATTGCACAAGCTGGCTTCTTCTTTCAGGTTATTGCTGCTCTGAGCTTTGCTCTTGGCCTTCTGTAGTACTGCAAGCACATGAATAAAAAGAAATGCAACTTATGCACGCTTGCTATGCACATACATTTTGAATTATATACGTATATTTATACTAAATTACACTAAATCACAATATATTGAAAATAAATGTTGCATAATGCAGTATAAAATAGTATTTCAGTATTTATAGAAAGCATATTATTCCAAACTATTATTAATATATATTAAATAGCTAAATATATATTATAGCAAATCTATATGTATGCAAATACATACACACACACAGATATATATATATATATATATATATATATATATATATATATATACACATATACATATACATATATATACACACAATTTTAAACATAACCGTTTTTTTAAACACGTATAATTTACAATAAATACAGATTAAATGAATATTACATTAATAAAAACAGATATAAAATTAACAAGAATACTATAATGTTTATTTGCATTATATACATACATACATATATATATATATATATATATATATATATATATATATATATATATATATATATATATATATATATATAAACTGACATATACATATGTAAACAAACTAAAATCAAACAAATAAATAAGCGTGGGAAGTGTGAGTTACACTAAAATACACATTTTTAATCAGTATTGAATAATGAATGACAATAAATCGCAGCCAAAGGTCAAAAATAATATTATCTACGGGTTTATGGAAAACAACTTACGCTTGATCTCTTTTGTAGACGTCATCCTGTGCACTTAGCAGGATCTGCACAACGATTACCGCAAACTCGCGCGCATCTGATGAATAACAAACACTACCGGCGCGCCAACGGCTGTAGATCCACAAAACACGTCCTCACGGAACTCTTCACGGAGGCTTTAAAGCCGATCAATGCTTCTGATCGTCTATATTCACTGATGTGTTGCTTCTTTCAGAGCGGCGCGCCAAAGTTCAAGAGACGGAAAAATTGGGAGACGCTGATTGGCTAGTGTAGTTGACGTCAGGAAGCTCCCACGATGCATTTCGCCAAAATGTCCGCATCGAGCGGCCATTTTGATAAGGACGTTTTTTTTTTCCTGTGAACTGTTCGTTTGTTGAAAAGACACATAAGCCGATGATGTAAACATGTTTTTTTTTTTTCTTGAAAGAGTATTTACAAAGCCTGTGGTAATTAATTAACAGTTTTGGGGAATACACTGGACTTTCGCGGTCGCAAAATGTTGGATAAGATCTTATGTATATAAACAGTGTATGACAGGCGTTTCAGTTTGTAAAAAAGCATGACAATGCCTTTGAGCAGCTTTGAAATTTATTAAAGATTTAAAAGCCAAGCATCACAATTTTTTTTAACAATACTGTAACTAGATAATCATTCCCCGTTGCATTGACCTTTGCTAAATTATTGCACATTTTTATCGAAGACCTTTTTTTTTTACAGTTCACGAGCTTATTTATGCATCAGAAAAAGAAAAGCCTGAATGTGTGCTTCCGGGTTAAAAACAAAAAAACAAAAAATCAAACAGGTTCACATTTTGTACATATGAGCAATAAATATGTGCTTTACAAACAACTGTACAGTTTGGGTTTATTAGCATACTGTTTTCATTAAAGAAAAATGAAATCATGTAGAGTATGTAGACTCTTACAGGACGTCCAGCACAATGTGAGCATAAGAAAGGCACTGCTGGTGAGGGTCGTGGTTCACATTTTTTTTATAAGTCACTTGCCGAAACTTTTATTAATTACATATCAGCTGTGGTTGGTTGTGTAAAAGCAAGACCGTTTCTATTCCAAACTGTAGCGTGCTTGGCATTATTGAAATCAGGAAGCCAACGAGTCTTCTGGAATTTAACCTCAAGACGATGATCTTGCTTCATCACTTGCCGTCTGTGGTTTTAGCTGATCCAGCAGCTCCATGAAAAGGGAAACCCTCTGAATGAGCGGGACAGACTTTTCAGCCCGCAGGAGCCGAGAATATACGTTCTTGTAGATCTTCACCTGCTCCTCTTCTTTGCCACTGCATATGAAAACATGAAAGCGCCACATAATGAAACACTACATCGCTGCTTATTTTTTGATAGCAACCATACTAAATCTGTTGAGGTCATATGGTATATTGCTGAATTTTGTTGTAGCATGTTTTTTTGTCTCTCTCACCTGAGTTTTCGTTTACTTGCAGTGCTGAGTTTAACCAGCTGCAGCAGTAAGAAGGAGAAACTGGGCTCAAAGACGCCAGTTAACTTCATAACCTCTTCAGTGTTGAGCTCAGAAGAGGAAGAACTGTCTGAAGCCTCATGGAGCTCTTCAGGTTTGTCGGAGTCTTCTGGAGTCAATATCTGTCAACATACAGCACATAAATGTGTAAAACTGACAGAATAATATTAATTTAAGACACATTTGAAAGGGACTTACAACTGAGAAATCGTTATTTTTAGTAGTAGTAATAATAATAATAATAATAATAATAAAC